>NW_027518909.1:140000-145000 GCF_043159265.1 Tasmannia lanceolata | reverse complement strand
TTGCTGGGTTGGGCTCCCTTGGCCTTTTGGGCGCCTTGGACGATGTCTTGCGAAGACCATGGGCACAAGGCCATGGCATATGGTGAGGAAAGGACCACGGTTGCCAAGGTTAGGCACCGGAATGCTTGGCCTTGGCTTGCCAAAGCAGGGCATTGCTGGGTTGGGCTCCCTTGGCCTTCCGGGCGCCTTGGACACTGTCTTGGGAAGACCATGGGCACAAGGCCATGGCATATGGTGGGGAATGGACCACGGTTGCCAAGGCTAGGCATATAGAGAGGAATCGCATTTTTGCCCGGATAGGCACCGGAATGCTTGGCCTTGGCTTGCCATAGCAGGGCATTGCTGGGTTGGGCTCCCTTGGCCTTCCGGGGGCCTTGGACGCTGTCTTGGGAAGACCATGGGCACAAGGCCATGGCATATAGTGAGGAATGGACCACGGTTGGCAAGGCTAGGCATATAGAGAGGAATGGACCACGGTTGCCAAGGTTGCGCAAGTTTTGGGCATTTTTTGCCCGGATATGCCCAAGTATGCCCCGATAGGCCCGTTACGCCCCGGTATGAACGCGTATGCCCGGATAGACTCGGTATGCCTTGGGATACATGCGTATGCCCCGATAGGCTTGGTACGCCCCGATATGCGCACGTGTGCCCCAGTAGGGCTCGGTATGCCCCGGTATGTACGCGTGTGCCCCGATAGGCCCGGTATGCCCTGATAGGCCCGGTATGCCCCGATATGCACACGTGTGCCCCAATAGGGGTCGGTATGCCCCGGTAGGTACGCGTGTGCCCCGTAATGCACGTTTCGCAGATCTCCCCGCATGTCCCGCCCCTATATGTAATACTTACTTACTTACTTTCTTTCTTGCTTGCTTGCTTGCTTGCAATGGTTGGGAGTGCCCGGCATGCCCCGCTGCAGAGACCAAGGGCGCAATGACTTGGCACCGCGGATGCCGGGACTCCGGCACTTCCCGTGGCACTGATGGTTGGTTCCAAAGACAAAAGGCCGTGCAAGGCCACCGCACCGCGGATGATTTTGCTCGTGCTGGCGCCGTTGTGTGGCCAAAGAACATGCGCGAATGCTCGTGTCGGAAGGGTTGGTGTCCTGGCCCCGCGGGTGTCACGAATGCTCGGTTGCGAAGACCATGGGACCAGAGCCATGGCACGTCGGATGATGGCTCCAGCTGGCGCCCCGGCACTTTCTGTGGCATTGATGCTCGGTTTCAAAGACAAACGTGCGCAGTGCCAGGGGACCGCGGATGACTGCTCGTGCTGGCCCCGTTGGGCGGCATTGATGGTCGGTTGCAAAGAAAATGCGCGATTGCTCGTGTCGGGGCCCGGCAAGCCAAGGCCAAGCGAGCCATGGCACGTCGGATGATGGCTCCAGCTGGCGCCCCGGCACTTTCTGTGGCATTGATGCTCGGTTTCAAAGACAAACGTGCGCAGGGCCAGGGGACCGCGGATGACTGCTCGTGCTGGCCCCGTTGGGCGGCATTGATGGTCGGTTGCAAAGAAAATGCGCGATTGCTCGTGTCGGGGCCTGGCAAGCCAAGGCCAAGCGAGCCATGGCAACGCGGATGATGGCTCGCTAGTGCTGGCGCCGTGCACAGTGGCCTCGCACACTCGCCCTGCACGCTTCCCTTGCACGCAGCCTTGCACACTAGCCTCGCATGCGAGCCTTGCACCCTAGCCATGCAAACTAGCCTTGCACGGTAGCCATGCACACAAGCCGTGCACATTAGCCATGCGCACAAGCCCCGCACACTAGCCTTGCGCACAACCCTTGCACACAAGCCATGCACTCGAGCAATGCACACAAGCCTTGCACTCAAGCAATGCACACAAGCCCTGGACACTAGCCTTGCACACGGGCCTGGCACACAAGCCTTGGGCACTAGCCTTGCGCACTAGCGTTCCACATGAGCCTTGCACACTAGCCTTGGACACTAGCCTTGCACACAGGCCTTGCACACTAGGCATGCTTGGGCGAGCTGATCCCGCATCAAGTCGACGGGTCTAGGCATTCTTGGGCGCAGATCCCGCATCGTCTCGTCGCGTCTGGGCGCAAACACGTCGCGTCTCGTTGCGTCTTCAGAAGTCGTCGCTAACAGCACCTTTGGTTGCCACTGGTGGTTAGGCTGGTTGGTTGCGCAAACCCTATAGGAGGGTGGCATGCTGGTGGGCGTTTTTGCCCGGATAGGCACTAGAATGTGCAGATTTTGGGCGTTTTTGCCTGGATAGGCTAAGGAATGGGCATGCTTTGGGCGTTTTTGCCCGGATAGGCACCGGAATGCTTGGCCTTGGCTTGTCCTAGCAAGGCATTGCTGGGTTGGGCTCCCTTGGCCTTTTGGGCGCCTTGGACGATGTCTTGCGAAGACCATGGGCACAAGGCCATGGCATATGGTGAGGAAAGGACCACGGTTGCCAAGGTTAGGCACCGGAATGCTTGGCCTTGGCTTGCCAAAGCAGGGCATTGCTGGGTTGGGCTCCCTTGGCCTTCCGGGCGCCTTGGACACTGTCTTGGGAAGACCATGGGCACAAGGCCATGGCATATGGTGGGGAATGGACCACGGTTGCCAAGGCTAGGCATATAGAGAGGAATTGCATTTTTGCCCGGATAGGCACCGGAATGCTTGGCCTTGGCTTGCCATAGCAGGGCATTGCTGGGTTGGGCTCCCTTGGCCTTCCGGGGGCCTTGGACGCTGTCTTGGGAAGACCATGGGCACAAGGCCATGGCATATAGTGAGGAATGGACCACGGTTGGCAAGGCTAGGCATATAGAGAGGAATGGACCACGGTTGCCAAGGTTGCGCAAGTTTTGGGCATTTTTTGCCCGGATATGCCCAAGTATGCCCCGATAGGCCCGTTACGCCCCGGTATGAACGCGTATGCCCGGATTGACTCGGTATGCCTTGGGATACATGCGTATGCCCCGATAGGCTTGGTACGCCCCGATATGCGCACGTGTGCCCCAGTAGGGCTCGGTATGCCCCGGTATGTACGCGTGTGCCCCGATAGGCCCGGTATGCCCCGATATGCACACGTGTGCCCCAATAGGGGTCGGTATGCCCCGGTAGGTACGCGTGTGCCCCGTAATGCACGTTTCGCAGATCTCCCCGCATGTCCCGCCCCTATATGTAATACTTACTTACTTACTTACTTTCTTTCTTGCTTGCTTGCTTGCTTGCAATGGTTGGGAGTGCCCGGCATGCCCCGCTGCAGAGACCAAGGGCGCAATGACTTGGCACCGCGGATGCCGGGACTCCGGCACTTCCCGTGGCACTGATGGTTGGTTCCAAAGACAAAAGGCCGTGCAAGGCCACCGCACCGCGGATGATTTTGCTCGTGCTGGCGCCGTTGTGTGGCCAAAGAACATGCGCGAATGCTCGTGTCGGAAGGGTTGGTGTCCTGGCCCCGCGGGTGTCACGAATGCTCGGTTGCGAAGACCATGGGACCAGAGCCATGGCACGTCGGATGATGGCTCCAGCTGGCGCCCCGGCACTTTCTGTGGCATTGATGCTCGGTTTCAAAGACAAACGTGCGCAGGGCCAGGGGACCGCGGATGACTGCTCGTGCTGGCCCCGTTGGGCGGCATTGATGGTCGGTTGCAAAGAAAATGCGCGATTGCTCGTGTCGGGGCCTGGCAAGCCAAGGCCAAGCGAGCCATGGCAACGCGGATGATGGCTCCAGCTGGCGCCCCGGCACTTTCTGTGGCATTGATGCTCGGTTTCGAAGACAAACGTGCGCAGGGCCAGGGGACCGCGGAGGACTGCTCGTGCTGGCCCCGTTGGGCGGCATTGATGGTGTGTTGCAGAGAGCATGTGCGATTGCAAGTGTCGGCCGGGTTTGGGTTCCCTTGGGCTTTCGGGTGCCTTGGACGCTGTCTTGCGAAGACCATGGGCACAAGGCCCCGTCCTGGCCCCTTGTTCGATTCGCTCTCGTCTTGCGCTTGCTTCCAAGGTCCTCCATGACCTTCCCCATGGCCTTGCTAGATCCCCCCCATGACGCATGACCTCTGTCCGTTGATTGGTTTTGAGTGCACACCATGCCCGGCTTGGCACCGTGTTGTCGCGTGAGTGGCATTTGGATCGTGCATGCTGGTGGGCTACCTGCCAATGCGCACAAGCCTTGCACACTAGCCTTGCGCACGAGCCTTGCACAAAAGCCTTGGACACAAGCCTTGCGCACAAGCCATGCGCACAAGCCTTGGACGCTAGCCTTGCACACAAGCCATGCATACAAGCCTTGCTCACAAGCCTTGGGCACTGGCCCATCGCAGTAGCCTTGCACACAAGCCTTGCGCACTAGCTTTGGGCACGAGCCTTGCGCACTTGCCTTGGGCACTAGCCTTGCACACAACCCTTGGGAACTAGCCTTGCGCACCAGCCTTGCCCACAAGCCTTGCACACCAGCCTTGCACACTAGCCTTGCATACAAGCCTTGCACACTAGCCTTGCACACAGGCCATGCTCACTAGCCTTGGGCACTAGCCTTGCACACAGACCTTGGGCACTAGCCTTGCGCACTAGCCTTGCCCACGAGCCTTGCACACTAGCCTTGCACGCAGGCCTTGCACGCTAGGCATGCTTGGGCCAGCAGCTCCCGCATCAAGTCGGCGGGTGTAGGCACGGTTGGGCGCAGATCCCGCATCGCCTCGTCGCGTCTGGGCGCAAACCCGTCGCGTCTCGTTGCGTCTTCAGAAGTCGTCGCTAACAGCACCTTTGGTTGCCACTGGTGGTTAGGCGGGTTGGTTGCGCAAACCCTATAGGAGGGTGGCATGCTGCGGGGCGCTGGAATGCGCAGGCTTAGGGCGTTTTTGCCCGGATAGGCACTGGAATGTGCTGGTTTTGGGCGTTTTTGCCTGGATAGGCTAAGGAATGGGCATGCTTTTGGCGTTTTCCCCGGATAGGCACTGGAATGGGCTGGTTTTGGGCGTTTTTGCCTGGATAGGCTAACGAATGGGGCATGCTTTGGGCGTTTTTGCCCGGGTAGGCACTGGAATG
>NW_027518909.1:125000-130000 GCF_043159265.1 Tasmannia lanceolata | reverse complement strand
AAGGCCAAGCGAGCCATGGCAACGCGGATGATGGCTCGCTAGTGCTGGCGCCGTGCACAGTGGCCTCGCACACTCGCCCTGCACGCTTCCCTTGCACGCAGCCTTGCACACTAGCCTCGCATGCGAGCCTTGCACCCTAGCCATGCAAACTAGCCTTGCACGGTAGCCATGCACACAAGCCGTGCACATTAGCCATGCGCACAAGCCCCGCACACTAGCCTTGCGCACAACCCTTGCACACAAGCCATGCACTCGAGCAATGCACACAAGCCTTGCACTCAAGCAATGCACACAAGCCCTGGACACTAGCCTTGCACACGGGCCTGGCACACAAGCCTTGGGCACTAGCCTTGCGCACTAGCGTTCCACATGAGCCTTGCACACTAGCCTTGGACACTAGCCTTGCACACAGGCCTTGCACACTAGGCATGCTTGGGCGAGCTGATCCCGCATCAAGTCGACGGGTCTAGGCATTCTTGGGCGCAGATCCCGCATCGTCTCGTCGCGTCTGGGCGCAAACACGTCGCGTCTCGTTGCGTCTTCAGAAGTCGTCGCTAACAGCACCTTTGGTTGCCACTGGTGGTTAGGCTGGTTGGTTGCGCAAACCCTATAGGAGGGTGGCATGCTGGTGGGCGTTTTTGCCCGGATAGGCACTAGAATGTGCAGATTTTGGGCGTTTTTGCCTGGATAGGCTAAGGAATGGGCATGCTTTGGGCGTTTTTGCCCGGATAGGCACCGGAATGCTTGGCCTTGGCTTGTCCTAGCAAGGCATTGCTGGGTTGGGCTCCCTTGGCCTTTTGGGCGCCTTGGACGATGTCTTGCGAAGACCATGGGCACAAGGCCATGGCATATGGTGAGGAAAGGGCCACGGTTGCCAAGGTTAGGCACCGGAATGCTTGGCCTTGGCTTGCCAAAGCAGGGCATTGCTGGGTTGGGCTCCCTTGGCCTTCCGGGCGCCTTGGACACTGTCTTGGGAAGACCATGGGCACAAGGCCATGGCATATGGTGGGGAATGGACCACGGTTGCCAAGGCTAGGCATATAGAGAGGAATTGCATTTTTGCCCGGATAGGCACCGGAATGCTTGGCCTTGGCTTGCCATAGCAGGGCATTGCTGGGTTGGGCTCCCTTGGCCTTCCGGGGGCCTTGGACGCTGTCTTGGGAAGACCATGGGCACAAGGCCATGGCATATAGTGAGGAATGGACCACGGTTGGCAAGGCTAGGCATATAGAGAGGAATGGACCACGGTTGCCAAGGTTGCGCAAGTTTTGGGCATTTTTTGCCCGGATATGCCCAAGTATGCCCCGATAGGCCCGTTACGCCCCGGTATGAACGCGTATGCCCGGATAGACTCGGTATGCCTTGGGATACATGCGTATGCCCCGATAGGCTTGGTACGCCCCGATATGCGCACGTGTGCCCCAGTAGGGCTCGGTATGCCCCGGTATGTACGCGTGTGCCCCGATAGGCCCGGTATGCCCCGATATGCACACGTGTGCCCCAATAGGGGTCGGTATGCCCCGGTAGGTACGCGTGTGCCCCGTAATGCACGTTTCGCAGATCTCCCCGCATGTCCCGCCCCTATATGTAATACTTACTTACTTACTTACTTTCTTTCTTGCTTGCTTGCTTGCTTGCAATGGTTGGGAGTGCCCGGCATGCCCCGCTGCAGAGACCAAGGGCGCAATGACTTGGCACCGCGGATGCCGGGACTCCGGCACTTCCCGTGGCACTGATGGTTGGTTCCAAAGACAAAAGGCCGTGCAAGGCCACCGCACCGCGGATGATTTTGCTCGTGCTGGCGCCGTTGTGTGGCCAAAGAACATGCGCGAATGCTCGTGTCGGAAGGGTTGGTGTCCTGGCCCCGCGGGTGTCACGAATGCTCGGTTGCGAAGACCATGGGACCAGAGCCATGGCACGTCGGATGATGGCTCCAGCTGGCGCCCCGGCACTTTCTGTGGCATTGATGCTCGGTTTCAAAGACAAACGTGCGCAGGGCCAGGGGACCGCGGATGACTGCTCGTGCTGGCCCCGTTGGGCGGCATTGATGGTCGGTTGCAAAGAAAATGCGCGATTGCTCGTGTCGGGGCCCGGCAAGCCAAGGCCAAGCGAGCCATGGCACGTCGGATGATGGCTCCAGCTGGCGCCCCGGCACTTTCTGTGGCATTGATGCTCGGTTTCAAAGACAAACGTGCGCAGGGCCAGGGGACCGCGGAGGACTGCTCGTGCTGGCCCCGTTGGGCGGCATTGATGGTCGGTTGCAAAGAAAATGCGCGATTGCTCGTGTCGGGGCCTGGCAAGCCAAGGCCAAGCGAGCCATGGCAACGCGGATGATGGCTCGCTAGTGCTGGCGCCGTGCACAGTGGCCTCGCACACTCGCCCTGCACGCTTCCCTTGCACGCAGCCTTGCACACTAGCCTCGCATGCGAGCCTTGCACCCTAGCCATGCAAACTAGCCTTGCACGGTAGCCATGCACACAAGCCGTGCACATTAGCCATGCGCACAAGCCCCGCACACTAGCCTTGCGCACAACCCTTGCACACAAGCCATGCACTCGAGCAATGCACACAAGCCTTGCACTCAAGCAATGCACACAAGCCCTGGACACTAGCCTTGCACACGGGCCTGGCACACAAGCCTTGGGCACTAGCCTTGCGCACTAGCGTTCCACATGAGCCTTGCACACTAGCCTTGGACACTAGCCTTGCACACAGGCCTTGCACACTAGGCATGCTTGGGCGAGCTGATCCCGCATCAAGTCGACGGGTCTAGGCATTCTTGGGCGCAGATCCCGCATCGTCTCGTCGCGTCTGGGCGCAAACACGTCGCGTCTCGTTGCGTCTTCAGAAGTCGTCGCTAACAGCACCTTTGGTTGCCACTGGTGGTTAGGCTGGTTGGTTGCGCAAACCCTATAGGAGGGTGGCATGCTGGTGGGCGTTTTTGCCCGGATAGGCACTAGAATGTGCAGATTTTGGGCGTTTTTGCCTGGATAGGCTAAGGAATGGGCATGCTTTGGGCGTTTTTGCCCGGATAGGCACCGGAATGCTTGGCCTTGGCTTGTCCTAGCAAGGCATTGCTGGGTTGGGCTCCCTTGGCCTTTTGGGCGCCTTGGACGATGTCTTGCGAAGACCATGGGCACAAGGCCATGGCATATGGTGAGGAAAGGACCACGGTTGCCAAGGTTAGGCACCGGAATGCTTGGCCTTGGCTTGCCAAAGCAGGGCATTGCTGGGTTGGGCTCCCTTGGCCTTCCGGGCGCCTTGGACACTGTCTTGGGAAGACCATGGGCACAAGGCCATGGCATATGGTGGGGAATGGACCACGGTTGCCAAGGCTAGGCATATAGAGAGGAATTGCATTTTTGCCCGGATAGGCACCGGAATGCTTGGCCTTGGCTTGCCATAGCAGGGCATTGCTGGGTTGGGCTCCCTTGGCCTTCCGGGGGCCTTGGACGCTGTCTTGGGAAGACCATGGGCACAAGGCCATGGCATATAGTGAGGAATGGACCACGGTTGGCAAGGCTAGGCATATAGAGAGGAATGGACCACGGTTGCCAAGGTTGCGCAAGTTTTGGGCATTTTTTGCCCGGATATGCCCAAGTATGCCCCGATAGGCCCGTTACGCCCCGGTATGAACGCGTATGCCCGGATAGACTCGGTATGCCTTGGGATACATGCGTATGCCCCGATAGGCTTGGTACGCCCCGATATGCGCACGTGTGCCCCAGTAGGGCTCGGTATGCCCCGGTATGTACGCGTGTGCCCCGATATGCACACGTGTGCCCCAATAGGGGTCGGTATGCCCCGGTAGGTACGCGTGTGCCCCGTAATGCACGTTTCGCAGATCTCCCCGCATGTCCCGCCCCTATATGTAATACTTACTTACTTACTTACTTTCTTTCTTGCTTGCTTGCTTGCTTGCAATGGTTGGGAGTGCCCGGCATGCCCCGCTGCAGAGACCAAGGGCGCAATGACTTGGCACCGCGGATGCCGGGACTCCGGCACTTCCCGTGGCACTGATGGTTGGTTCCAAAGACAAAAGGCCGTGCAAGGCCACCGCACCGCGGATGATTTTGCTCGTGCTGGCGCCGTTGTGTGGCCAAAGAACATGCGCGAATGCTCGTGTCGGAAGGGTTGGTGTCCTGGCCCCGCGGGTGTCACGAATGCTCGGTTGCGAAGACCATGGGACCAGAGCCATGGCACGTCGGATGATGGCTCCAGCTGGCGCCCCGGCACTTTCTGTGGCATTGATGCTCGGTTTCAAAGACAAACGTGCGCAGGGCCAGGGGACCGCGGATGACTGCTCGTGCTGGCCCCGTTGGGCGGCATTGATGGTCGGTTGCAAAGAAAATGCGCGATTGCTCGTGTCGGGGCCTGGCAAGCCAAGGCCAAGCGAGCCATGGCAACGCGGATGATGGCTCCAGCTGGCGCCCCGGCACTTTCTGTGGCATTGATGCTCGGTTTCGAAGACAAACGTGCGCAGGGCCAGGGGACCGCGGAGGACTGCTCGTGCTGGCCCCGTTGGGCGGCATTGATGGTGTGTTGCAGAGAGCATGTGCGATTGCAAGTGTCGGCCGGGTTTGGGTTCCCTTGGGCTTTCGGGTGCCTTGGACGCTGTCTTGCGAAGACCATGGGCACAAGGCCCCGTCCTGGCCCCTTGTTCGATTCGCTCTCGTCTTGCGCTTGCTTCCAAGGTCCTCCATGACCTTCCCCATGGCCTTGCTAGATCCCCCCCATGACGCATGACCTCTGTCCGTTGATTGGTTTTGAGTGCACACCATGCCCGGCTTGGCACCGTGTTGTCGCGTGAGTGGCATTTGGATCGTGCATGCTGGTGGGCTACCTGCCAATGCGCACAAGCCTTGCACACTAGCCTTGCGCACGAGCCTTGCACAAAAGCCTTGGACACAAGCCTTGCGCACAAGCCATGCGCACAAGCCTTGGACGCTAGCCTTGCACACAAGCCATGCATACAAGCCTTGCTCACAAGCCTTGGGCAC
>NW_027518909.1:105000-115000 GCF_043159265.1 Tasmannia lanceolata | reverse complement strand
TAATACTTACTTACTTACTTTCTTTCTTTCTTGCTTGCTTGCTTGCTTGCAATGGTTGGGAGTGCCCGGCATGCCCCGCTGCAGAGACCAAGGGCGCAATGACTTGGCACCGCGGATGCCGGGACTCCGGCACTTCCCGTGGCACTGATGGTTGGTTCCAAAGACAAAAGGCCGTGCAAGGCCACCGCACCGCGGATGATTTTGCTCGTGCTGGCGCCGTTGTGTGGCCAAAGAACATGCGCGAATGCTCGTGTCGGAAGGGTTGGTGTCCTGGCCCCGCGGGTGTCACGAATGCTCGGTTGCGAAGACCATGGGACCAGAGCCATGGCACGTCGGATGATGGCTCCAGCTGGCGCCCCGGCACTTTCTGTGGCATTGATGCTCGGTTTCAAAGACAAACGTGCGCAGTGCCAGGGGACCGCGGATGACTGCTCGTGCTGGCCCCGTTGGGCGGCATTGATGGTCGGTTGCAAAGAAAATGCGCGATTGCTCGTGTCGGGGCCCGGCAAGCCAAGGCCAAGCGAGCCATGGCACGTCGGATGATGGCTCCAGCTGGCGCCCCGGCACTTTCTGTGGCATTGATGCTCGGTTTCAAAGACAAACGTGCGCAGGGCCAGGGGACCGCGGATGACTGCTCGTGCTGGCCCCGTTGGGCGGCATTGATGGTCGGTTGCAAAGAAAATGCGCGATTGCTCGTGTCGGGGCCTGGCAAGCCAAGGCCAAGCGAGCCATGGCAACGCGGATGATGGCTCGCTAGTGCTGGCGCCGTGCACAGTGGCCTCGCACACTCGCCCTGCACGCTTCCCTTGCACGCAGCCTTGCACACTAGCCTCGCATGCGAGCCTTGCACCCTAGCCATGCAAACTAGCCTTGCACGGTAGCCATGCACACAAGCCGTGCACATTAGCCATGCGCACAAGCCCCGCACACTAGCCTTGCGCACAACCCTTGCACACAAGCCATGCACTCGAGCAATGCACACAAGCCTTGCACTCAAGCAATGCACACAAGCCCTGGACACTAGCCTTGCACACGGGCCTGGCACACAAGCCTTGGGCACTAGCCTTGCGCACTAGCGTTCCACATGAGCCTTGCACACTAGCCTTGGACACTAGCCTTGCACACAGGCCTTGCACACTAGGCATGCTTGGGCGAGCTGATCCCGCATCAAGTCGACGGGTCTAGGCATTCTTGGGCGCAGATCCCGCATCGTCTCGTCGCGTCTGGGCGCAAACACGTCGCGTCTCGTTGCGTCTTCAGAAGTCGTCGCTAACAGCACCTTTGGTTGCCACTGGTGGTTAGGCTGGTTGGTTGCGCAAACCCTATAGGAGGGTGGCATGCTGGTGGGCGTTTTTGCCCGGATAGGCACTAGAATGTGCAGATTTTGGGCGTTTTTGCCTGGATAGGCTAAGGAATGGGCATGCTTTGGGCGTTTTTGCCCGGATAGGCACCGGAATGCTTGGCCTTGGCTTGTCCTAGCAAGGCATTGCTGGGTTGGGCTCCCTTGGCCTTTTGGGCGCCTTGGACGATGTCTTGCGAAGACCATGGGCACAAGGCCATGGCATATGGTGAGGAAAGGACCACGGTTGCCAAGGTTAGGCACCGGAATGCTTGGCCTTGGCTTGCCAAAGCAGGGCATTGCTGGGTTGGGCTCCCTTGGCCTTCCGGGCGCCTTGGACACTGTCTTGGGAAGACCATGGGCACAAGGCCATGGCATATGGTGGGGAATGGACCACGGTTGCCAAGGCTAGGCATATAGAGAGGAATTGCATTTTTGCCCGGATAGGCACCGGAATGCTTGGCCTTGGCTTGCCATAGCAGGGCATTGCTGGGTTGGGCTCCCTTGGCCTTCCGGGGGCCTTGGACGCTGTCTTGGGAAGACCATGGGCACAAGGCCATGGCATATAGTGAGGAATGGACCACGGTTGGCAAGGCTAGGCATATAGAGAGGAATGGACCACGGTTGCCAAGGTTGCGCAAGTTTTGGGCATTTTTTGCCCGGATATGCCCAAGTATGCCCCGATAGGCCCGTTACGCCCCGGTATGAACGCGTATGCCCGGATAGACTCGGTATGCCTTGGGATACATGCGTATGCCCCGATAGGCTTGGTACGCCCCGATATGCGCACGTGTGCCCCAGTAGGGCAAGGTATGCCCCGGTATGTACGCGTGTGCCCCGATAGGCCCGGTATGCCCCGATATGCACACGTGTGCCCCAATAGGGGTCGGTATGCCCCGGTAGGTACGCGTGTGCCCCGTAATGCACGTTTCGCAGATCTCCCCGCATGTCCCGCCCCTATATGTAATACTTACTTACTTACTTACTTTCTTTCTTGCTTGCTTGCTTGCTTGCAATGGTTGGGAGTGCCCGGCATGCCCCGCTGCAGAGACCAAGGGCGCAATGACTTGGCACCGCGGATGCCGGGACTCCGGCACTTCCCGTGGCACTGATGGTTGGTTCCAAAGACAAAAGGCCGTGCAAGGCCACCGCACCGCGGATGATTTTGCTCGTGCTGGCGCCGTTGTGTGGCCAAAGAACATGCGCGAATGCTCGTGTCGGAAGGGTTGGTGTCCTGGCCCCGCGGGTGTCACGAATGCTCGGTTGCGAAGACCATGGGACCAGAGCCATGGCACGTCGGATGATGGCTCCAGCTGGCGCCCCGGCACTTTCTGTGGCATTGATGCTCGGTTTCAAAGACAAACGTGCGCAGGGCCAGGGGACCGCGGATGACTGCTCGTGCTGGCCCCGTTGGGCAGCATTGATGGTCGGTTGCAAAGAAAATGCGCGATTGCTCGTGTCGGGGCCCGGCAAGCCAAGGCCAAGCGAGCCATGGCACGTCGGATGATGGCTCCAGCTGGCGCCCCGGCACTTTCTGTGGCATTGATGCTCGGTTTCAAAGACAAACGTGCGCAGGGCCAGGGGACCGCGGATGACTGCTCGTGCTGGCCCCGTTGGGCGGCATTGATGGTCGGTTGCAAAGAAAATGCGCGATTGCTCGTGTCGGGGCCTGGCAAGCCAAGGCCAAGCGAGCCATGGCAACGCGGATGATGGCTCGCTAGTGCTGGCGCCGTGCACAGTGGCCTCGCACACTCGCCCTGCACGCTTCCCTTGCACGCAGCCTTGCACACTAGCCTCGCATGCGAGCCTTGCACCCTAGCCATGCAAACTAGCCTTGCACGGTAGCCATGCACACAAGCCGTGCACATTAGCCATGCGCACAAGCCCCGCACACTAGCCTTGCGCACAACCCTTGCACACAAGCCATGCACTCGAGCAATGCACACAAGCCTTGCACTCAAGCAATGCACACAAGCCCTGGACACTAGCCTTGCACACGGGCCTGGCACACAAGCCTTGGGCACTAGCCTTGCGCACTAGCGTTCCACATGAGCCTTGCACACTAGCCTTGGACACTAGCCTTGCACACAGGCCTTGCACACTAGGCATGCTTGGGCGAGCTGATCCCGCATCAAGTCGACGGGTCTAGGCATTCTTGGGCGCAGATCCCGCATCGTCTCGTCGCGTCTGGGCGCAAACACGTCGCGTCTCGTTGCGTCTTCAGAAGTCGTCGCTAACAGCACCTTTGGTTGCCACTGGTGGTTAGGCTGGTTGGTTGCGCAAACCCTATAGGAGGGTGGCATGCTGGTGGGCGTTTTTGCCCGGATAGGCACTAGAATGTGCAGATTTTGGGCGTTTTTGCCTGGATAGGCTAAGGAATGGGCATGCTTTGGGCGTTTTTGCCCGGATAGGCACCGGAATGCTTGGCCTTGGCTTGTCCTAGCAAGGCATTGCTGGGTTGGGCTCCCTTGGCCTTTTGGGCGCCTTGGACGATGTCTTGCGAAGACCATGGGCACAAGGCCATGGCATATGGTGAGGAAAGGACCACGGTTGCCAAGGTTAGGCACCGGAATGCTTGGCCTTGGCTTGCCAAAGCAGGGCATTGCTGGGTTGGGCTCCCTTGGCCTTCCGGGCGCCTTGGACACTGTCTTGGGAAGACCATGGGCACAAGGCCATGGCATATGGTGGGGAATGGACCACGGTTGCCAAGGCTAGGCATATAGAGAGGAATTGCATTTTTGCCCGGATAGGCACCGGAATGCTTGGCCTTGGCTTGCCATAGCAGGGCATTGCTGGGTTGGGCTCCCTTGGCCTTCCGGGGGCCTTGGACGCTGTCTTGGGAAGACCATGGGCACAAGGCCATGGCATATAGTGAGGAATGGACCACGGTTGGCAAGGCTAGGCATATAGAGAGGAATGGACCACGGTTGCCAAGGTTGCGCAAGTTTTGGGCATTTTTTGCCCGGATATGCCCAAGTATGCCCCGATAGGCCCGTTACGCCCCGGTATGAACGCGTATGCCCGGATAGACTCGGTATGCCTTGGGATACATGCGTATGCCCCGATATGCGCACGTGTGCCCCAGTAGGGCTCGGTATGCCCCGGTATGTACGCGTGTGCCCCGATAGGCCCGGTATGCCCCGATATGCACACGTGTGCCCCAATAGGGGTCGGTATGCCCCGGTAGGTACGCGTGTGCCCCGTAATGCACGTTTCGCAGATCTCCCCGCATGTCCCGCCCCTATATGTAATACTTACTTACTTACTTACTTTCTTTCTTGCTTGCTTGCTTGCTTGCAATGGTTGGGAGTGCCCGGCATGCCCCGCTGCAGAGACCAAGGGCGCAATGACTTGGCACCGCGGATGCCGGGACTCCGGCACTTCCCGTGGCACTGATGGTTGGTTCCAAAGACAAAAGGCCGTGCAAGGCCACCGCACCGCGGATGATTTTGCTCGTGCTGGCGCCGTTGTGTGGCCAAAGAACATGCGCGAATGCTCGTGTCGGAAGGGTTGGTGTCCTGGCCCCGCGGGTGTCACGAATGCTCGGTTGCGAAGACCATGGGACCAGAGCCATGGCACGTCGGATGATGGCTCCAGCTGGCGCCCCGGCACTTTCTGTGGCATTGATGCTCGGTTTCAAAGACAAACGTGCGCAGTGCCAGGGGACCGCGGATGACTGCTCGTGCTGGCCCCGTTGGGCGGCATTGATGGTCGGTTGCAAAGAAAATGCGCGATTGCTCGTGTCGGGGCCCGGCAAGCCAAGGCCAAGCGAGCCATGGCACGTCGGATGATGGCTCCAGCTGGCGCCCCGGCACTTTCTGTGGCATTGATGCTCGGTTTCAAAGACAAACGTGCGCAGGGCCAGGGGACCGCGGATGACTGCTCGTGCTGGCCCCGTTGGGCGGCATTGATGGTCGGTTGCAAAGAAAATGCGCGATTGCTCGTGTCGGGGCCTGGCAAGCCAAGGCCAAGCGAGCCATGGCAACGCGGATGATGGCTCGCTAGTGCTGGCGCCGTGCACAGTGGCCTCGCACACTCGCCCTGCACGCTTCCCTTGCACGCAGCCTTGCACACTAGCCTCGCATGCGAGCCTTGCACCCTAGCCATGCAAACTAGCCTTGCACGGTAGCCATGCACACAAGCCGTGCACATTAGCCATGCGCACAAGCCCCGCACACTAGCCTTGCGCACAACCCTTGCACACAAGCCATGCACTCGAGCAATGCACACAAGCCTTGCACTCAAGCAATGCACACAAGCCCTGGACACTAGCCTTGCACACGGGCCTGGCACACAAGCCTTGGGCACTAGCCTTGCGCACTAGCGTTCCACATGAGCCTTGCACACTAGCCTTGGACACTAGCCTTGCACACAGGCCTTGCACACTAGGCATGCTTGGGCGAGCTGATCCCGCATCAAGTCGACGGGTCTAGGCATTCTTGGGCGCAGATCCCGCATCGTCTCGTCGCGTCTGGGCGCAAACACGTCGCGTCTCGTTGCGTCTTCAGAAGTCGTCGCTAACAGCACCTTTGGTTGCCACTGGTGGTTAGGCTGGTTGGTTGCGCAAACCCTATAGGAGGGTGGCATGCTGGTGGGCGTTTTTGCCCGGATAGGCACTAGAATGTGCAGATTTTGGGCGTTTTTGCCTGGATAGGCTAAGGAATGGGCATGCTTTGGGCGTTTTTGCCCGGATAGGCACCGGAATGCTTGGCCTTGGCTTGTCCTAGCAAGGCATTGCTGGGTTGGGCTCCCTTGGCCTTTTGGGCGCCTTGGACGATGTCTTGCGAAGACCATGGGCACAAGGCCATGGCATATGGTGAGGAAAGGACCACGGTTGCCAAGGTTAGGCACCGGAATGCTTGGCCTTGGCTTGCCAAAGCAGGGCATTGCTGGGTTGGGCTCCCTTGGCCTTCCGGGCGCCTTGGACACTGTCTTGGGAAGACCATGGGCACAAGGCCATGGCATATGGTGGGGAATGGACCACGGTTGCCAAGGCTAGGCATATAGAGAGGAATTGCATTTTTGCCCGGATAGGCACCGGAATGCTTGGCCTTGGCTTGCCATAGCAGGGCATTGCTGGGTTGGGCTCCCTTGGCCTTCCGGGGGCCTTGGACGCTGTCTTGGGAAGACCATGGGCACAAGGCCATGGCATATAGTGAGGAATGGACCACAGTTGGCAAGGCTAGGCATATAGAGAGGAATGGACCACGGTTGCCAAGGTTGCGCAAGTTTTGGGCATTTTTTGCCCGGATATGCCCAAGTATGCCCCGATAGGCCCGTTACGCCCCGGTATGAACGCGTATGCCCGGATAGACTCGGTATGCCTTGGGATACATGCGTATGCCCCGATATGCGCACGTGTGCCCCAGTAGGGCTCGGTATGCCCCGGTATGTACGCGTGTGCCCCGATAGGCCCGGTATGCCCCGATATGCACACGTGTGCCCCAATAGGGGTCGGTATGCCCCGGTAGGTACGCGTGTGCCCCGTAATGCACGTTTCGCAGATCTCCCCGCATGTCCCGCCCCTATATGTAATACTTACTTACTTACTTACTTTCTTTCTTGCTTGCTTGCTTGCTTGCAATGGTTGGGAGTGCCCGGCATGCCCCGCTGCAGAGACCAAGGGCGCAATGACTTGGCACCGCGGATGCCGGGACTCCGGCACTTCCCGTGGCACTGATGGTTGGTTCCAAAGACAAAAGGCCGTGCAAGGCCACCGCACCGCGGATGATTTTGCTCGTGCTGGCGCCGTTGTGTGGCCAAAGAACATGCGCGAATGCTCGTGTCGGAAGGGTTGGTGTCCTGGCCCCGCGGGTGTCACGAATGCTCGGTTGCGAAGACCATGGGACCAGAGCCATGGCACGTCGGATGATGGCTCCAGCTGGCGCCCCGGCACTTTCTGTGGCATTGATGCTCGGTTTCAAAGACAAACGTGCGCAGGGCCAGGGGACCGCGGATGACTGCTCGTGCTGGCCCCGTTGGGCAGCATTGATGGTCGGTTGCAAAGAAAATGCGCGATTGCTCGTGTCGGGGCCCGGCAAGCCAAGGCCAAGCGAGCCATGGCACGTCGGATGATGGCTCCAGCTGGCGCCCCGGCACTTTCTGTGGCATTGATGCTCGGTTTCAAAGACAAACGTGCGCAGGGCCAGGGGACCGCGGATGACTGCTCGTGCTGGCCCCGTTGGGCGGCATTGATGGTCGGTTGCAAAGAAAATGCGCGATTGCTCGTGTCGGGGCCTGGCAAGCCAAGGCCAAGCGAGCCATGGCAACGCGGATGATGGCTCGCTAGTGCTGGCGCCGTGCACAGTGGCCTCGCACACTCGCCCTGCACGCTTCCCTTGCACGCAGCCTTGCACACTAGCCTCGCATGCGAGCCTTGCACCCTAGCCATGCAAACTAGCCTTGCACGGTAGCCATGCACACAAGCCGTGCACATTAGCCATGCGCACAAGCCCCGCACACTAGCCTTGCGCACAACCCTTGCACACAAGCCATGCACTCGAGCAATGCACACAAGCCTTGCACTCAAGCAATGCACACAAGCCCTGGACACTAGCCTTGCACACGGGCCTGGCACACAAGCCTTGGGCACTAGCCTTGCGCACTAGCGTTCCACATGAGCCTTGCACACTAGCCTTGGACACTAGCCTTGCACACAGGCCTTGCACACTAGGCATGCTTGGGCGAGCTGATCCCGCATCAAGTCGACGGGTCTAGGCATTCTTGGGCGCAGATCCCGCATCGTCTCGTCGCGTCTGGGCGCAAACACGTCGCGTCTCGTTGCGTCTTCAGAAGTCGTCGCTAACAGCACCTTTGGTTGCCACTGGTGGTTAGGCTGGTTGGTTGCGCAAACCCTATAGGAGGGTGGCATGCTGGTGGGCGTTTTTGCCCGGATAGGCACTAGAATGTGCAGATTTTGGGCGTTTTTGCCTGGATAGGCTAAGGAATGGGCATGCTTTGGGCGTTTTTGCCCGGATAGGCACCGGAATGCTTGGCCTTGGCTTGTCCTAGCAAGGCATTGCTGGGTTGGGCTCCCTTGGCCTTTTGGGCGCCTTGGACGATGTCTTGCGAAGACCATGGGCACAAGGCCATGGCATATGGTGAGGAAAGGACCACGGTTGCCAAGGTTAGGCACCGGAATGCTTGGCCTTGGCTTGCCAAAGCAGGGCATTGCTGGGTTGGGCTCCCTTGGCCTTCCGGGCGCCTTGGACACTGTCTTGGGAAGACCATGGGCACAAGGCCATGGCATATGGTGGGGAATGGACCACGGTTGCCAAGGCTAGGCATATAGAGAGGAATTGCATTTTTGCCCGGATAGGCACCGGAATGCTTGGCCTTGGCTTGCCATAGCAGGGCATTGCTGGGTTGGGCTCCCTTGGCCTTCCGGGGGCCTTGGACGCTGTCTTGGGAAGACCATGGGCACAAGGCCATGGCATATAGTGAGGAATGGACCACGGTTGGCAAGGCTAGGCATATAGAGAGGAATGGACCACGGTTGCCAAGGTTGCGCAAGTTTTGGGCATTTTTTGCCCGGATATGCCCAAGTATGCCCCGATAGGCCCGTTACGCCCCGGTATGAACGCGTATGCCCGGATAGACTCGGTATGCCTTGGGATACATGCGTATGCCCCGATAGGCTTGGTACGCCCCGATATGCGCACGTGTGCCCCAGTAGGGCTCGGTATGCCCCGGTATGTACGCGTGTGCCCCGATAGGCCCGGTATGCCCCGATATGCACACGTGTGCCCCAATAGGGGTCGGTATGCCCCGGTAGGTACGCGTGTGCCCCGTAATGCACGTTTCGCAGATCTCCCCGCATGTCCCGCCCCTATATGTAATACTTACTTACTTACTTACTTTCTTTCTTGCTTGCTTGCTTGCTTGCAATGGTTGGGAGTGCCCGGCATGCCCCGCTGCAGAGACCAAGGGCGCAATGACTTGGCACCGCGGATGCCGGGACTCCGGCACTTCCCGTGGCACTGATGGTTGGTTCCAAAGACAAAAGGCCGTGCAAGGCCACCACACCGCGGATGATTTTGCTCGTGCTGGCGCCGTTGTGTGGCCAAAGAACATGCGCGAATGCTCGTGTCGGAAGGGTTGGTGTCCTGGCCCCGCGGGTGTCACGAATGCTCGGTTGCGAAGACCATGGGACCAGAGCCATGGCACGTCGGATGATGGCTCCAGCTGGCGCCCCGGCACTTTCTGTGGCATTGATGCTCGGTTTCAAAGACAAACGTGCGCAGGGCCAGGGGACCGCGGATGACTGCTCGTGCTGGCCCCGTTGGGCGGCATTGATGGTCGGTTGCAAAGAAAATGCGCGATTGCTCGTGTCGGGGCCTGGCAAGCAAAGGCCAAGCGAGCCATGGCAACGCGGATGATGGCTCCAGCTGGCGCCCCGGCACTTTCTGTGGCATTGATGCTCGGTTTCGAAGACAAACGTGCGCAGGGCCAGGGGACCGCGGAGGACTGCTCGTGCTGGCCCCGTTGGGCGGCATTGATGGTGTGTTGCAGAGAGCATGTGCGATTGCAAGTGTCGGCCGGGTTTGGGTTCCCTTGGGCTTTCGGGTGCCTTGGACGCTGTCTTGCGAAGACCATGGGCACAAGGCCCCGTCCTGGCCCCTTGTTCGATTCGCTCTCGTCTTGCGCTTGCTTCCAAGGTCC
>NW_027518909.1:92500-95000 GCF_043159265.1 Tasmannia lanceolata | reverse complement strand
AAGTATGCCCCGATAGGCCCGTTACGCCCCGGTATGAACGCGTATGCCCGGATAGACTCGGTATGCCTTGGGATACATGCGTATGCCCCGATAGGCTTGGTACGCCCCGATATGCGCACGTGTGCCCCAGTAGGGCTCGGTATGCCCCGGTATGTACGCGTGTGCCCCGATAGGCCCGGTATGCCCCGATATGCACACGTGTGCCCCAATAGGGGTCGGTATGCCCCGGTAGGTACGCGTGTGCCCCGTAATGCACGTTTCGCAGATCTCCCCGCATGTCCCGCCCCTATATGTAATACTTACTTACTTACTTACTTTCTTTCTTGCTTGCTTGCTTGCTTGCAATGGTTGGGAGTGCCCGGCATGCCCCGCTGCAGAGACCAAGGGCGCAATGACTTGGCACCGCGGATGCCGGGACTCCGGCACTTCCCGTGGCACTGATGGTTGGTTCCAAAGACAAAAGGCCGTGCAAGGCCACCGCACCGCGGATGATTTTGCTCGTGCTGGCGCCGTTGTGTGGCCAAAGAACATGCGCGAATGCTCGTGTCGGAAGGGTTGGTGTCCTGGCCCCGCGGGTGTCACGAATGCTCGGTTGCGAAGACCATGGGACCAGAGCCATGGCACGTCGGATGATGGCTCCAGCTGGCGCCCCGGCACTTTCTGTGGCATTGATGCTCGGTTTCAAAGACAAACGTGCGCAGTGCCAGGGGACCGCGGATGACTGCTCGTGCTGGCCCCGTTGGGCGGCATTGATGGTCGGTTGCAAAGAAAATGCGCGATTGCTCGTGTCGGGGCCCGGCAAGCCAAGGCCAAGCGAGCCATGGCACGTCGGATGATGGCTCCAGCTGGCGCCCCGGCACTTTCTGTGGCATTGATGCTCGGTTTCAAAGACAAACGTGCGCAGGGCCAGGGGACCGCGGATGACTGCTCGTGCTGGCCCCGTTGGGCGGCATTGATGGTCGGTTGCAAAGAAAATGCGCGATTGCTCGTGTCGGGGCCTGGCAAGCCAAGGCCAAGCGAGCCATGGCAACGCGGATGATGGCTCGCTAGTGCTGGCGCCGTGCACAGTGGCCTCGCACACTCGCCCTGCACGCTTCCCTTGCACGCAGCCTTGCACACTAGCCTCGCATGCGAGCCTTGCACCCTAGCCATGCAAACTAGCCTTGCACGGTAGCCATGCACACAAGCCGTGCACATTAGCCATGCGCACAAGCCCCGCACACTAGCCTTGCGCACAACCCTTGCACACAAGCCATGCACTCGAGCAATGCACACAAGCCTTGCACTCAAGCAATGCACACAAGCCCTGGACACTAGCCTTGCACACGGGCCTGGCACACAAGCCTTGGGCACTAGCCTTGCGCACTAGCGTTCCACATGAGCCTTGCACACTAGCCTTGGACACTAGCCTTGCACACAGGCCTTGCACACTAGGCATGCTTGGGCGAGCTGATCCCGCATCAAGTCGACGGGTCTAGGCATTCTTGGGCGCAGATCCCGCATCGTCTCGTCGCGTCTGGGCGCAAACACGTCGCGTCTCGTTGCGTCTTCAGAAGTCGTCGCTAACAGCACCTTTGGTTGCCACTGGTGGTTAGGCTGGTTGGTTGCGCAAACCCTATAGGAGGGTGGCATGCTGGTGGGCGTTTTTGCCCGGATAGGCACTAGAATGTGCAGATTTTGGGCGTTTTTGCCTGGATAGGCTAAGGAATGGGCATGCTTTGGGCGTTTTTGCCCGGATAGGCACCGGAATGCTTGGCCTTGGCTTGTCCTAGCAAGGCATTGCTGGGTTGGGCTCCCTTGGCCTTTTGGGCGCCTTGGACGATGTCTTGCGAAGACCATGGGCACAAGGCCATGGCATATGGTGAGGAAAGGACCACGGTTGCCAAGGTTAGGCACCGGAATGCTTGGCCTTGGCTTGCCAAAGCAGGGCATTGCTGGGTTGGGCTCCCTTGGCCTTCCGGGCGCCTTGGACACTGTCTTGGGAAGACCATGGGCACAAGGCCATGGCATATGGTGGGGAATGGACCACGGTTGCCAAGGCTAGGCATATAGAGAGGAATTGCATTTTTGCCCGGATAGGCACCGGAATGCTTGGCCTTGGCTTGCCATAGCAGGGCATTGCTGGGTTGGGCTCCCTTGGCCTTCCGGGGGCCTTGGACGCTGTCTTGGGAAGACCATGGGCACAAGGCCATGGCATATAGTGAGGAATGGACCACGGTTGGCAAGGCTAGGCATATAGAGAGGAATGGACCACGGTTGCCAAGGTTGCGCAAGTTTTGGGCATTTTTTGCCCGGATATGCCCAAGTATGCCCCGATAGGCCCGTTACGCCCCGGTATGAACGCGTATGCCCGGATAGACTCGGTATGCCTTGGGATACATGCGTATGCCCCGATAGGCTTGGTACGCCCCGATATGCGCACGTGTGCCCCAGTAGGGCTCGGTATGCCCCGGTATGTACGCGTGTGCCCCGATAGGCCCGGTATGCCCCGATATGCACA
>NW_027518909.1:77500-82500 GCF_043159265.1 Tasmannia lanceolata | reverse complement strand
GTCTCGTTGCGTCTTCAGAAGTCGTCGCTAACAGCACCTTTGGTTGCCACTGGTGGTTAGGCTGGTTGGTTGCGCAAACCCTATAGGAGGGTGGCATGCTGGTGGGCGTTTTTGCCCGGATAGGCACTAGAATGTGCAGATTTTGGGCGTTTTTGCCTGGATAGGCTAAGGAATGGGCATGCTTTGGGCGTTTTTGCCCGGATAGGCACCGGAATGCTTGGCCTTGGCTTGTCCTAGCAAGGCATTGCTGGGTTGGGCTCCCTTGGCCTTTTGGGCGCCTTGGACGATGTCTTGCGAAGACCATGGGCACAAGGCCATGGCATATGGTGAGGAAAGGACCACGGTTGCCAAGGTTAGGCACCGGAATGCTTGGCCTTGGCTTGCCCTAGCAGGGCATTGCTGGGTTGGGCTCCCTTGGCCTTTTGGGCGCCTTGGACGATGTCTTGCGAAGACCATGGGCACAAGGCCATGGCATATGGTGAGGAAAGGACCACGGTTGCCAAGGTTAGGCACCGGAATGCTTGGCCTTGGCTTGCCAAAGCAGGGCATTGCTGGGTTGGGCTCCCTTGGCCTTCCGGGCGCCTTGGACACTGTCTTGGGAAGACCATGGGCACAAGGCCATGGCATATGGTGGGGAATGGACCACGGTTGCCAAGGCTAGGCATATAGAGAGGAATCGCATTTTTGCCCGGATAGGCACCGGAATGCTTGGCCTTGGCTTGCCATAGCAGGGCATTGCTGGGTTGGGCTCCCTTGGCCTTCCGGGGGCCTTGGACGCTGTCTTGGGAAGACCATGGGCACAAGGCCATGGCATATAGTGAGGAATGGACCACGGTTGGCAAGGCTAGGCATATAGAGAGGAATGGACCACGGTTGCCAAGGTTGCGCAAGTTTTGGGCATTTTTTGCCCGGATATGCCCAAGTATGCCCCGATAGGCCCGTTACGCCCCGGTATGAACGCGTATGCCCGGATAGACTCGGTATGCCTTGGGATACATGCGTATGCCCCGATAGGCTTGGTACGCCCCGATATGCGCACGTGTGCCCCAGTAGGGCTCGGTATGCCCCGGTATGTACGCGTGTGCCCCGATAGGCCCGGTATGCCCCGATATGCACACGTGTGCCCCAATAGGGGTCGGTATGCCCCGGTAGGTACGCGTGTGCCCCGTAATGCACGTTTCGCAGATCTCCCCGCATGTCCCGCCCCTATATGTAATACTTACTTACTTACTTACTTTCTTTCTTGCTTGCTTGCTTGCTTGCAATGGTTGGGAGTGCCCGGCATGCCCCGCTGCAGAGACCAAGGGCGCAATGACTTGGCACCGCGGATGCCGGGACTCCGGCACTTCCCGTGGCACTGATGGTTGGTTCCAAAGACAAAAGGCCGTGCAAGGCCACCGCACCGCGGATGATTTTGCTCGTGCTGGCGCCGTTGTGTGGCCAAAGAACATGCGCGAATGCTCGTGTCGGAAGGGTTGGTGTCCTGGCCCCGCGGGTGTCACGAATGCTCGGTTGCGAAGACCATGGGACCAGAGCCATGGCACGTCGGATGATGGCTCCAGCTGGCGCCCCGGCACTTTCTGTGGCATTGATGCTCGGTTTCAAAGACAAACGTGCGCAGTGCCAGGGGACCGCGGATGACTGCTCGTGCTGGCCCCGTTGGGCGGCATTGATGGTCGGTTGCAAAGAAAATGCGCGATTGCTCGTGTCGGGGCCCGGCAAGCCAAGGCCAAGCGAGCCATGGCACGTCGGATGATGGCTCCAGCTGGCGCCCCGGCACTTTCTGTGGCATTGATGCTCGGTTTCAAAGACAAACGTGCGCAGGGCCAGGGGACCGCGGATGACTGCTCGTGCTGGCCCCGTTGGGCGGCATTGATGGTCGGTTGCAAAGAAAATGCGCGATTGCTCGTGTCGGGGCCTGGCAAGCCAAGGCCAAGCGAGCCATGGCAACGCGGATGATGGCTCGCTAGTGCTGGTGCCGTGCACAGTGGCCTCGCACACTCGCCCTGCACGCTTCCCTTGCACGCAGCCTTGCACACTAGCCTCGCATGCGAGCCTTGCACCCTAGCCATGCAAACTAGCCTTGCACGGTAGCCATGCACACAAGCCGTGCACATTAGCCATGCGCACAAGCCCCGCACACTAGCCTTGCGCACAACCCTTGCACACAAGCCATGCACTCGAGCAATGCACACAAGCCTTGCACTCAAGCAATGCACACAAGCCCTGGACACTAGCCTTGCACACGGGCCTGGCACACAAGCCTTGGGCACTAGCCTTGCGCACTAGCGTTCCACATGAGCCTTGCACACTAGCCTTGGACACTAGCCTTGCACACAGGCCTTGCACACTAGGCATGCTTGGGCGAGCTGATCCCGCATCAAGTCGACGGGTCTAGGCATTCTTGGGCGCAGATCCCGCATCGTCTCGTCGCGTCTGGGCGCAAACACGTCGCGTCTCGTTGCGTCTTCAGAAGTCGTCGCTAACAGCACCTTTGGTTGCCACTGGTGGTTAGGCTGGTTGGTTGCGCAAACCCTATAGGAGGGTGGCATGCTGGTGGGCGTTTTTGCCCGGATAGGCACTAGAATGTGCAGATTTTGGGCGTTTTTGCCTGGATAGGCTAAGGAATGGGCATGCTTTGGGCGTTTTTGCCCGGATAGGCACCGGAATGCTTGGCCTTGGCTTGTCCTAGCAAGGCATTGCTGGGTTGGGCTCCCTTGGCCTTTTGGGCGCCTTGGACGATGTCTTGCGAAGACCATGGGCACAAGGCCATGGCATATGGTGAGGAAAGGACCACGGTTGCCAAGGTTAGGCACCGGAATGCTTGGCCTTGGCTTGCCAAAGCAGGGCATTGCTGGGTTGGGCTCCCTTGGCCTTCCGGGCGCCTTGGACACTGTCTTGGGAAGACCATGGGCACAAGGCCATGGCATATGGTGGGGAATGGACCACGGTTGCCAAGGCTAGGCATATAGAGAGGAATTGCATTTTTGCCCGGATAGGCACCGGAATGCTTGGCCTTGGCTTGCCATAGCAGGGCATTGCTGGGTTGGGCTCCCTTGGCCTTCCGGGGGCCTTGGACGCTGTCTTGGGAAGACCATGGGCACAAGGCCATGGCATATAGTGAGGAATGGACCACGGTTGGCAAGGCTAGGCATATAGAGAGGAATGGACCACGGTTGCCAAGGTTGCGCAAGTTTTGGGCATTTTTTGCCCGGATATGCCCAAGTATGCCCCGATAGGCCCGTTACGCCCCGGTATGAACGCGTATGCCCGGATAGACTCGGTATGCCTTGGGATACATGCGTATGCCCCGATAGGCTTGGTACGCCCCGATATGCGCACGTGTGCCCCAGTAGGGCTCGGTATGCCCCGGTATGTACGCGTGTGCCCCGATAGGCCCGGTATGCCCCGATATGCACACGTGTGCCCCAATAGGGGTCGGTATGCCCCGGTAGGTACGCGTGTGCCCCGTAATGCACGTTTCGCAGATCTCCCCGCATGTCCCGCCCCTATATGTAATACTTACTTACTTACTTACTTTCTTTCTTGCTTGCTTGCTTGCTTGCAATGGTTGGGAGTGCCCGGCATGCCCCGCTGCAGAGACCAAGGGCGCAATGACTTGGCACCGCGGATGCCGGGACTCCGGCACTTCCCGTGGCACTGATGGTTGGTTCCAAAGACAAAAGGCCGTGCAAGGCCACCGCACCGCGGATGATTTTGCTCGTGCTGGCGCCGTTGTGTGGCCAAAGAACATGCGCGAATGCTCGTGTCGGAAGGGTTGGTGTCCTGGCCCCGCGGGTGTCACGAATGCTCGGTTGCGAAGACCATGGGACCAGAGCCATGGCACGTCGGATGATGGCTCCAGCTGGCGCCCCGGCACTTTCTGTGGCATTGATGCTCGGTTTCAAAGACAAACGTGCGCAGGGCCAGGGGACCGCGGATGACTGCTCGTGCTGGCCCCGTTGGGCACTTGCCTTGGGCACTAGCCTTGGGCACTAGCCTTGCACACAACCCTTGGGAACTAGCCTTGCGCACCAGCCTTGCCCACAAGCCTTGCACACCAGCCTTGCACACTAGCCTTGCATACAAGCCTTGCACACTAGCCTTGCACACAGGCCATGCTCACTAGCCTTGGGCACTAGCCTTGCACACAGACCTTGGGCACTAGCCTTGCGCACTAGCCTTGCCCACGAGCCTTGCACACTAGCCTTGCACGCAGGCCTTGCACGCTAGGCATGCTTGGGCCAGCAGCTCCCGCATCAAGTCGGCGGGTGTAGGCACGGTTGGGCGCAGATCCCGCATCGCCTCGTCGCGTCTGGGCGCAAACCCGTCGCGTCTCGTTGCGTCTTCAGAAGTCGTCGCTAACAGCACCTTTGGTTGCCACTGGTGGTTAGGCGGGTTGGTTGCGCAAACCCTATAGGAGGGTGGCATGCTGCGGGGCGCTGGAATGCGCAGGCTTAGGGCGTTTTTGCCCGGATAGGCACTGGAATGTGCTGGTTTTGGGCGTTTTTGCCTGGATAGGCTAAGGAATGGGCATGCTTTGGGCGTTTTCCCCGGATAGGCACTGGAATGGGCTGGTTTTGGGCGTTTTTGCCTGGATAGGCTAACGAATGGGGCATGCTTTGGGCGTTTTTGCCCGGGTAGGCACTGGAATGCCTGGCCTTGGCTGGGCATTGCTGGGTTGGGCTCCCTTGGCCTTTCAGGCGCCTTGGATGCTGTCTTGTGAAGACCATGGGCACAAGGCCATGGCATATAGTGGGGAATGGACCATGGTTGCCAAGGTTAGGCAATATAGAGGGCGGTGGGCGAGTAGGCCATGGCGTCACTTGTTTGCCCGTGTTTGCTCCCTTTGTGCGTTGTTTGGTTTTGGGAGCACAC
Source organism: Tasmannia lanceolata (assembly GCF_043159265.1). NCBI lineage: Eukaryota > Viridiplantae > Streptophyta > Magnoliopsida > Canellales > Winteraceae > Tasmannia > Tasmannia lanceolata. Next base: position 77,622 of record NW_027518909.1, on the reverse strand, counting down.
CTACCTTGCTAGGCTCGGCGGCTTACCCCTGCCCTTGTGGGTACTGGGTTGCACGTCTGTTTGCAACCCTATGGCTTGGTTGCTGCTGGCTTGGTTGGGTAGTTTGCCTCCGCCAATGCGCA
>NW_027518909.1:57500-70000 GCF_043159265.1 Tasmannia lanceolata | reverse complement strand
GCCTTGCACACAAGCCATGCGTTCAAGCCTTGGGCACTGGCCCTGCACACAAGCCTTGGGCACTAGCCTTGGACACTAGCCTTGCACACAGTCCTTGCACACTAGGCATGCTTGGGCGAGCTGATCCCGCATCAAGTCGACGGGTCTAGGCATTCTTGGGCGCAGATCCCGCATCGTCTCGTCGCGTCTGGGCGCAAACACGTCGCGTCTCGTTGCGTCTTCAGAAGTCGTCGCTAACAGCACCTTTGGTTGCCACTGGTGGTTAGGCTGGTTGGTTGCGCAAACCCTATAGGAGGGTGGCATGCTGGTGGGCGTTTTTGCCCGGATAGGCACTAGAATGTGCAGATTTTGGGCGTTTTTGCCTGGATAGGCTAAGGAATGGGCATGCTTTGGGCGTTTTTGCCCGGATAGGCACCGGAATGCTTGGCCTTGGCTTGTCCTAGCAAGGCATTGCTGGGTTGGGCTCCCTTGGCCTTTTGGGCGCCTTGGACGATGTCTTGCGAAGACCATGGGCACAAGGCCATGGCATATGGTGAGGAAAGGACCACGGTTGCCAAGGTTAGGCACCGGAATGCTTGGCCTTGGCTTGCCCTAGCAGGGCATTGCTGGGTTGGGCTCCCTTGGCCTTTTGGGCGCCTTGGACGATGTCTTGCGAAGACCATGGGCACAAGGCCATGGCATATGGTGAGGAAAGGACCACGGTTGCCAAGGTTAGGCACCGGAATGCTTGGCCTTGGCTTGCCAAAGCAGGGCATTGCTGGGTTGGGCTCCCTTGGCCTTCCGGGCGCCTTGGACACTGTCTTGGGAAGACCATGGGCACAAGGCCATGGCATATGGTGGGGAATGGACCACGGTTGCCAAGGCTAGGCATATAGAGAGGAATCGCATTTTTGCCCGGATAGGCACCGGAATGCTTGGCCTTGGCTTGCCATAGCAGGGCATTGCTGGGTTGGGCTCCCTTGGCCTTCCGGGGGCCTTGGACGCTGTCTTGGGAAGACCATGGGCACAAGGCCATGGCATATAGTGAGGAATGGACCACGGTTGGCAAGGCTAGGCATATAGAGAGGAATGGACCACGGTTGCCAAGGTTGCGCAAGTTTTGGGCATTTTTTGCCCGGATATGCCCAAGTATGCCCCGATAGGCCCGTTACGCCCCGGTATGAACGCGTATGCCCGGATAGACTCGGTATGCCTTGGGATACATGCGTATGCCCCGATAGGCTTGGTACGCCCCGATATGCGCACGTGTGCCCCAGTAGGGCTCGGTATGCCCCGGTATGTACGCGTGTGCCCCGATAGGCCCGGTATGCCCCGATATGCACACGTGTGCCCCAATAGGGGTCGGTATGCCCCGGTAGGTACGCGTGTGCCCCGTAATGCACGTTTCGCAGATCTCCCCGCATGTCCCGCCCCTATATGTAATACTTACTTACTTACTTTCTTTCTTTCTTGCTTGCTTGCTTGCTTGCAATGGTTGGGAGTGCCCGGCATGCCCCGCTGCAGAGACCAAGGGCGCAATGACTTGGCACCGCGGATGCCGGGACTCCGGCACTTCCCGTGGCACTGATGGTTGGTTCCAAAGACAAAAGGCCGTGCAAGGCCACCGCACCGCGGATGATTTTGCTCGTGCTGGCGCCGTTGTGTGGCCAAAGAACATGCGCGAATGCTCGTGTCGGAAGGGTTGGTGTCCTGGCCCCGCGGGTGTCACGAATGCTCGGTTGCGAAGACCATGGGACCAGAGCCATGGCACGTCGGATGATGGCTCCAGCTGGCGCCCCGGCACTTTCTGTGGCATTGATGCTCGGTTTCAAAGACAAACGTGCGCAGTGCCAGGGGACCGCGGATGACTGCTCGTGCTGGCCCCGTTGGGCGGCATTGATGGTCGGTTGCAAAGAAAATGCGCGATTGCTCGTGTCGGGGCCCGGCAAGCCAAGGCCAAGCGAGCCATGGCACGTCGGATGATGGCTCCAGCTGGCGCCCCGGCACTTTCTGTGGCATTGATGCTCGGTTTCAAAGACAAACGTGCGCAGGGCCAGGGGACCGCGGATGACTGCTCGTGCTGGCCCCGTTGGGCGGCATTGATGGTCGGTTGCAAAGAAAATGCGCGATTGCTCGTGTCGGGGCCTGGCAAGCCAAGGCCAAGCGAGCCATGGCAACGCGGATGATGGCTCGCTAGTGCTGGCGCCGTGCACAGTGGCCTCGCACACTCGCCCTGCACGCTTCCCTTGCACGCAGCCTTGCACACTAGCCTCGCATGCGAGCCTTGCACCCTAGCCATGCAAACTAGCCTTGCACGGTAGCCATGCACACAAGCCGTGCACATTAGCCATGCGCACAAGCCCCGCACACTAGCCTTGCGCACAACCCTTGCACACAAGCCATGCACTCGAGCAATGCACACAAGCCTTGCACTCAAGCAATGCACACAAGCCCTGGACACTAGCCTTGCACACGGGCCTGGCACACAAGCCTTGGGCACTAGCCTTGCGCACTAGCGTTCCACATGAGCCTTGCACACTAGCCTTGGACACTAGCCTTGCACACAGGCCTTGCACACTAGGCATGCTTGGGCGAGCTGATCCCGCATCAAGTCGACGGGTCTAGGCATTCTTGGGCGCAGATCCCGCATCGTCTCGTCGCGTCTGGGCGCAAACACGTCGCGTCTCGTTGCGTCTTCAGAAGTCGTCGCTAACAGCACCTTTGGTTGCCACTGGTGGTTAGGCTGGTTGGTTGCGCAAACCCTATAGGAGGGTGGCATGCTGGTGGGCGTTTTTGCCCGGATAGGCACTAGAATGTGCAGATTTTGGGCGTTTTTGCCTGGATAGGCTAAGGAATGGGCATGCTTTGGGCGTTTTTGCCCGGATAGGCACCGGAATGCTTGGCCTTGGCTTGTCCTAGCAAGGCATTGCTGGGTTGGGCTCCCTTGGCCTTTTGGGCGCCTTGGACGATGTCTTGCGAAGACCATGGGCACAAGGCCATGGCATATGGTGAGGAAAGGACCACGGTTGCCAAGGTTAGGCACCGGAATGCTTGGCCTTGGCTTGCCAAAGCAGGGCATTGCTGGGTTGGGCTCCCTTGGCCTTCCGGGCGCCTTGGACACTGTCTTGGGAAGACCATGGGCACAAGGCCATGGCATATGGTGGGGAATGGACCACGGTTGCCAAGGCTAGGCATATAGAGAGGAATTGCATTTTTGCCCGGATAGGCACCGGAATGCTTGGCCTTGGCTTGCCATAGCAGGGCATTGCTGGGTTGGGCTCCCTTGGCCTTCCGGGGGCCTTGGACGCTGTCTTGGGAAGACCATGGGCACAAGGCCATGGCATATAGTGAGGAATGGACCACGGTTGGCAAGGCTAGGCATATAGAGAGGAATGGACCACGGTTGCCAAGGTTGCGCAAGTTTTGGGCATTTTTTGCCCGGATATGCCCAAGTATGCCCCGATAGGCCCGTTACGCCCCGGTATGAACGCGTATGCCCGGATAGACTCGGTATGCCTTGGGATACATGCGTATGCCCCGATAGGCTTGGTACGCCCCGATATGCGCACGTGTGCCCCAGTAGGGCTCGGTATGCCCCGGTATGTACGCGTGTGCCCCGATAGGCCCGGTATGCCCCGATATGCACACGTGTGCCCCAATAGGGGTCGGTATGCCCCGGTAGGTACGCGTGTGCCCCGTAATGCACGTTTCGCAGATCTCCCCGCATGTCCCGCCCCTATATGTAATACTTACTTACTTACTTACTTTCTTTCTTGCTTGCTTGCTTGCTTGCAATGGTTGGGAGTGCCCGGCATGCCCCGCTGCAGAGACCAAGGGCGCAATGACTTGGCACCGCGGATGCCGGGACTCCGGCACTTCCCGTGGCACTGATGGTTGGTTCCAAAGACAAAAGGCCGTGCAAGGCCACCGCACCGCGGATGATTTTGCTCGTGCTGGCGCCGTTGTGTGGCCAAAGAACATGCGCGAATGCTCGTGTCGGAAGGGTTGGTGTCCTGGCCCCGCGGGTGTCACGAATGCTCGGTTGCGAAGACCATGGGACCAGAGCCATGGCACGTCGGATGATGGCTCCAGCTGGCGCCCCGGCACTTTCTGTGGCATTGATGCTCGGTTTCAAAGACAAACGTGCGCAGGGCCAGGGGACCGCGGATGACTGCTCGTGCTGGCCCCGTTGGGCAGCATTGATGGTCGGTTGCAAAGAAAATGCGCGATTGCTCGTGTCGGGGCCCGGCAAGCCAAGGCCAAGCGAGCCATGGCACGTCGGATGATGGCTCCAGCTGGCGCCCCGGCACTTTCTGTGGCATTGATGCTCGGTTTCAAAGACAAACGTGCGCAGGGCCAGGGGACCGCGGATGACTGCTCGTGCTGGCCCCGTTGGGCGGCATTGATGGTCGGTTGCAAAGAAAATGCGCGATTGCTCGTGTCGGGGCCTGGCAAGCCAAGGCCAAGCGAGCCATGGCAACGCGGATGATGGCTCGCTAGTGCTGGCGCCGTGCACAGTGGCCTCGCACACTCGCCCTGCACGCTTCCCTTGCACGCAGCCTTGCACACTAGCCTCGCATGCGAGCCTTGCACCCTAGCCATGCAAACTAGCCTTGCACGGTAGCCATGCACACAAGCCGTGCACATTAGCCATGCGCACAAGCCCCGCACACTAGCCTTGCGCACAACCCTTGCACACAAGCCATGCACTCGAGCAATGCACACAAGCCTTGCACTCAAGCAATGCACACAAGCCCTGGACACTAGCCTTGCACACGGGCCTGGCACACAAGCCTTGGGCACTAGCCTTGCGCACTAGCGTTCCACATGAGCCTTGCACACTAGCCTTGGACACTAGCCTTGCACACAGGCCTTGCACACTAGGCATGCTTGGGCGAGCTGATCCCGCATCAAGTCGACGGGTCTAGGCATTCTTGGGCGCAGATCCCGCATCGTCTCGTCGCGTCTGGGCGCAAACACGTCGCGTCTCGTTGCGTCTTCAGAAGTCGTCGCTAACAGCACCTTTGGTTGCCACTGGTGGTTAGGCTGGTTGGTTGCGCAAACCCTATAGGAGGGTGGCATGCTGGTGGGCGTTTTTGCCCGGATAGGCACTAGAATGTGCAGATTTTGGGCGTTTTTGCCTGGATAGGCTAAGGAATGGGCATGCTTTGGGCGTTTTTGCCCGGATAGGCACCGGAATGCTTGGCCTTGGCTTGTCCTAGCAAGGCATTGCTGGGTTGGGCTCCCTTGGCCTTTTGGGCGCCTTGGACGATGTCTTGCGAAGACCATGGGCACAAGGCCATGGCATATGGTGAGGAAAGGACCACGGTTGCCAAGGTTAGGCACCGGAATGCTTGGCCTTGGCTTGCCAAAGCAGGGCATTGCTGGGTTGGGCTCCCTTGGCCTTCCGGGCGCCTTGGACACTGTCTTGGGAAGACCATGGGCACAAGGCCATGGCATATGGTGGGGAATGGACCACGGTTGCCAAGGCTAGGCATATAGAGAGGAATTGCATTTTTGCCCGGATAGGCACCGGAATGCTTGGCCTTGGCTTGCCATAGCAGGGCATTGCTGGGTTGGGCTCCCTTGGCCTTCCGGGGGCCTTGGACGCTGTCTTGGGAAGACCATGGGCACAAGGCCATGGCATATAGTGAGGAATGGACCACGGTTGGCAAGGCTAGGCATATAGAGAGGAATGGACCACGGTTGCCAAGGTTGCGCAAGTTTTGGGCATTTTTTGCCCGGATATGCCCAAGTATGCCCCGATAGGCCCGTTACGCCCCGGTATGAACGCGTATGCCCGGATAGACTCGGTATGCCTTGGGATACATGCGTATGCCCCGATATGCGCACGTGTGCCCCAGTAGGGCTCGGTATGCCCCGGTATGTACGCGTGTGCCCCGATAGGCCCGGTATGCCCCGATATGCACACGTGTGCCCCAATAGGGGTCGGTATGCCCCGGTAGGTACGCGTGTGCCCCGTAATGCACGTTTCGCAGATCTCCCCGCATGTCCCGCCCCTATATGTAATACTTACTTACTTACTTACTTTCTTTCTTGCTTGCTTGCTTGCTTGCAATGGTTGGGAGTGCCCGGCATGCCCCGCTGCAGAGACCAAGGGCGCAATGACTTGGCACCGCGGATGCCGGGACTCCGGCACTTCCCGTGGCACTGATGGTTGGTTCCAAAGACAAAAGGCCGTGCAAGGCCACCGCACCGCGGATGATTTTGCTCGTGCTGGCGCCGTTGTGTGGCCAAAGAACATGCGCGAATGCTCGTGTCGGAAGGGTTGGTGTCCTGGCCCCGCGGGTGTCACGAATGCTCGGTTGCGAAGACCATGGGACCAGAGCCATGGCACGTCGGATGATGGCTCCAGCTGGCGCCCCGGCACTTTCTGTGGCATTGATGCTCGGTTTCAAAGACAAACGTGCGCAGTGCCAGGGGACCGCGGATGACTGCTCGTGCTGGCCCCGTTGGGCGGCATTGATGGTCGGTTGCAAAGAAAATGCGCGATTGCTCGTGTCGGGGCCCGGCAAGCCAAGGCCAAGCGAGCCATGGCACGTCGGATGATGGCTCCAGCTGGCGCCCCGGCACTTTCTGTGGCATTGATGCTCGGTTTCAAAGACAAACGTGCGCAGGGCCAGGGGACCGCGGATGACTGCTCGTGCTGGCCCCGTTGGGCGGCATTGATGGTCGGTTGCAAAGAAAATGCGCGATTGCTCGTGTCGGGGCCTGGCAAGCCAAGGCCAAGCGAGCCATGGCAACGCGGATGATGGCTCGCTAGTGCTGGCGCCGTGCACAGTGGCCTCGCACACTCGCCCTGCACGCTTCCCTTGCACGCAGCCTTGCACACTAGCCTCGCATGCGAGCCTTGCACCCTAGCCATGCAAACTAGCCTTGCACGGTAGCCATGCACACAAGCCGTGCACATTAGCCATGCGCACAAGCCCCGCACACTAGCCTTGCGCACAACCCTTGCACACAAGCCATGCACTCGAGCAATGCACACAAGCCTTGCACTCAAGCAATGCACACAAGCCCTGGACACTAGCCTTGCACACGGGCCTGGCACACAAGCCTTGGGCACTAGCCTTGCGCACTAGCGTTCCACATGAGCCTTGCACACTAGCCTTGGACACTAGCCTTGCACACAGGCCTTGCACACTAGGCATGCTTGGGCGAGCTGATCCCGCATCAAGTCGACGGGTCTAGGCATTCTTGGGCGCAGATCCCGCATCGTCTCGTCGCGTCTGGGCGCAAACACGTCGCGTCTCGTTGCGTCTTCAGAAGTCGTCGCTAACAGCACCTTTGGTTGCCACTGGTGGTTAGGCTGGTTGGTTGCGCAAACCCTATAGGAGGGTGGCATGCTGGTGGGCGTTTTTGCCCGGATAGGCACTAGAATGTGCAGATTTTGGGCGTTTTTGCCTGGATAGGCTAAGGAATGGGCATGCTTTGGGCGTTTTTGCCCGGATAGGCACCGGAATGCTTGGCCTTGGCTTGTCCTAGCAAGGCATTGCTGGGTTGGGCTCCCTTGGCCTTTTGGGCGCCTTGGACGATGTCTTGCGAAGACCATGGGCACAAGGCCATGGCATATGGTGAGGAAAGGACCACGGTTGCCAAGGTTAGGCACCGGAATGCTTGGCCTTGGCTTGCCAAAGCAGGGCATTGCTGGGTTGGGCTCCCTTGGCCTTCCGGGCGCCTTGGACACTGTCTTGGGAAGACCATGGGCACAAGGCCATGGCATATGGTGGGGAATGGACCACGGTTGCCAAGGCTAGGCATATAGAGAGGAATTGCATTTTTGCCCGGATAGGCACCGGAATGCTTGGCCTTGGCTTGCCATAGCAGGGCATTGCTGGGTTGGGCTCCCTTGGCCTTCCGGGGGCCTTGGACGCTGTCTTGGGAAGACCATGGGCACAAGGCCATGGCATATAGTGAGGAATGGACCACAGTTGGCAAGGCTAGGCATATAGAGAGGAATGGACCACGGTTGCCAAGGTTGCGCAAGTTTTGGGCATTTTTTGCCCGGATATGCCCAAGTATGCCCCGATAGGCCCGTTACGCCCCGGTATGAACGCGTATGCCCGGATAGACTCGGTATGCCTTGGGATACATGCGTATGCCCCGATATGCGCACGTGTGCCCCAGTAGGGCTCGGTATGCCCCGGTATGTACGCGTGTGCCCCGATAGGCCCGGTATGCCCCGATATGCACACGTGTGCCCCAATAGGGGTCGGTATGCCCCGGTAGGTACGCGTGTGCCCCGTAATGCACGTTTCGCAGATCTCCCCGCATGTCCCGCCCCTATATGTAATACTTACTTACTTACTTACTTTCTTTCTTGCTTGCTTGCTTGCTTGCAATGGTTGGGAGTGCCCGGCATGCCCCGCTGCAGAGACCAAGGGCGCAATGACTTGGCACCGCGGATGCCGGGACTCCGGCACTTCCCGTGGCACTGATGGTTGGTTCCAAAGACAAAAGGCCGTGCAAGGCCACCGCACCGCGGATGATTTTGCTCGTGCTGGCGCCGTTGTGTGGCCAAAGAACATGCGCGAATGCTCGTGTCGGAAGGGTTGGTGTCCTGGCCCCGCGGGTGTCACGAATGCTCGGTTGCGAAGACCATGGGACCAGAGCCATGGCACGTCGGATGATGGCTCCAGCTGGCGCCCCGGCACTTTCTGTGGCATTGATGCTCGGTTTCAAAGACAAACGTGCGCAGGGCCAGGGGACCGCGGATGACTGCTCGTGCTGGCCCCGTTGGGCAGCATTGATGGTCGGTTGCAAAGAAAATGCGCGATTGCTCGTGTCGGGGCCCGGCAAGCCAAGGCCAAGCGAGCCATGGCACGTCGGATGATGGCTCCAGCTGGCGCCCCGGCACTTTCTGTGGCATTGATGCTCGGTTTCAAAGACAAACGTGCGCAGGGCCAGGGGACCGCGGATGACTGCTCGTGCTGGCCCCGTTGGGCGGCATTGATGGTCGGTTGCAAAGAAAATGCGCGATTGCTCGTGTCGGGGCCTGGCAAGCCAAGGCCAAGCGAGCCATGGCAACGCGGATGATGGCTCGCTAGTGCTGGCGCCGTGCACAGTGGCCTCGCACACTCGCCCTGCACGCTTCCCTTGCACGCAGCCTTGCACACTAGCCTCGCATGCGAGCCTTGCACCCTAGCCATGCAAACTAGCCTTGCACGGTAGCCATGCACACAAGCCGTGCACATTAGCCATGCGCACAAGCCCCGCACACTAGCCTTGCGCACAACCCTTGCACACAAGCCATGCACTCGAGCAATGCACACAAGCCTTGCACTCAAGCAATGCACACAAGCCCTGGACACTAGCCTTGCACACGGGCCTGGCACACAAGCCTTGGGCACTAGCCTTGCGCACTAGCGTTCCACATGAGCCTTGCACACTAGCCTTGGACACTAGCCTTGCACACAGGCCTTGCACACTAGGCATGCTTGGGCGAGCTGATCCCGCATCAAGTCGACGGGTCTAGGCATTCTTGGGCGCAGATCCCGCATCGTCTCGTCGCGTCTGGGCGCAAACACGTCGCGTCTCGTTGCGTCTTCAGAAGTCGTCGCTAACAGCACCTTTGGTTGCCACTGGTGGTTAGGCTGGTTGGTTGCGCAAACCCTATAGGAGGGTGGCATGCTGGTGGGCGTTTTTGCCCGGATAGGCACTAGAATGTGCAGATTTTGGGCGTTTTTGCCTGGATAGGCTAAGGAATGGGCATGCTTTGGGCGTTTTTGCCCGGATAGGCACCGGAATGCTTGGCCTTGGCTTGTCCTAGCAAGGCATTGCTGGGTTGGGCTCCCTTGGCCTTTTGGGCGCCTTGGACGATGTCTTGCGAAGACCATGGGCACAAGGCCATGGCATATGGTGAGGAAAGGACCACGGTTGCCAAGGTTAGGCACCGGAATGCTTGGCCTTGGCTTGCCAAAGCAGGGCATTGCTGGGTTGGGCTCCCTTGGCCTTCCGGGCGCCTTGGACACTGTCTTGGGAAGACCATGGGCACAAGGCCATGGCATATGGTGGGGAATGGACCACGGTTGCCAAGGCTAGGCATATAGAGAGGAATTGCATTTTTGCCCGGATAGGCACCGGAATGCTTGGCCTTGGCTTGCCATAGCAGGGCATTGCTGGGTTGGGCTCCCTTGGCCTTCCGGGGGCCTTGGACGCTGTCTTGGGAAGACCATGGGCACAAGGCCATGGCATATAGTGAGGAATGGACCACGGTTGGCAAGGCTAGGCATATAGAGAGGAATGGACCACGGTTGCCAAGGTTGCGCAAGTTTTGGGCATTTTTTGCCCGGATATGCCCAAGTATGCCCCGATAGGCCCGTTACGCCCCGGTATGAACGCGTATGCCCGGATAGACTCGGTATGCCTTGGGATACATGCGTATGCCCCGATAGGCTTGGTACGCCCCGATATGCGCACGTGTGCCCCAGTAGGGCTCGGTATGCCCTGGTATGTACGCGTGTGCCCCGATAGGCCCGGTATGCCCCGATATGCACACGTGTGCCCCAATAGGGGTCGGTATGCCCCGGTAGGTACGCGTGTGCCCCGTAATGCACGTTTCGCAGATCTCCCCGCATGTCCCGCCCCTATATGTAATACTTACTTACTTACTTACTTTCTTTCTTGCTTGCTTGCTTGCTTGCAATGGTTGGGAGTGCCCGGCATGCCCCGCTGCAGAGACCAAGGGCGCAATGACTTGGCACCGCGGATGCCGGGACTCCGGCACTTCCCGTGGCACTGATGGTTGGTTCCAAAGACAAAAGGCCGTGCAAGGCCACCACACCGCGGATGATTTTGCTCGTGCTGGCGCCGTTGTGTGGCCAAAGAACATGCGCGAATGCTCGTGTCGGAAGGGTTGGTGTCCTGGCCCCGCGGGTGTCACGAATGCTCGGTTGCGAAGACCATGGGACCAGAGCCATGGCACGTCGGATGATGGCTCCAGCTGGCGCCCCGGCACTTTCTGTGGCATTGATGCTCGGTTTCAAAGACAAACGTGCGCAGGGCCAGGGGACCGCGGATGACTGCTCGTGCTGGCCCCGTTGGGCGGCATTGATGGTCGGTTGCAAAGAAAATGCGCGATTGCTCGTGTCGGGGCCTGGCAAGCCAAGGCCAAGCGAGCCATGGCAACGCGGATGATGGCTCCAGCTGGCGCCCCGGCACTTTCTGTGGCATTGATGCTCGGTTTCGAAGACAAACGTGCGCAGGGCCAGGGGACCGCGGAGGACTGCTCGTGCTGGCCCCGTTGGGCGGCATTGATGGTGTGTTGCAGAGAGCATGTGCGATTGCAAGTGTCGGCCGGGTTTGGGTTCCCTTGGGCTTTCGGGTGCCTTGGACGCTGTCTTGCGAAGACCATGGGCACAAGGCCCCGTCCTGGCCCCTTGTTCGATTCGCTCTCGTCTTGCGCTTGCTTCCAAGGTCCTCCATGACCTTCCCCATGGCCTTGCTAGATCCCCCCCATGACGCATGACCTCTGTCCGTTGATTGGTTTTGAGTGCACACCATGCCCGGCTTGGCACCGTGTTGTCGCGTGAGTGGCATTTGGATCGTGCATGCTGGTGGGCTACCTGCCAATGCGCACAAGCCTTGCACACTAGCCTTGCGCACGAGCCTTGCACAAAAGCCTTGGACACAAGCCTTGCGCACAAGCCATGCGCACAAGCCTTGGACGCTAGCCTTGCACACAAGCCATGCATACAAGCCTTGCTCACAAGCCTTGGGCACTGGCCCATCGCAGTAGCCTTGCACACAAGCCTTGCGCACTAGCTTTGGGCACGAGCCTTGCGCACTTGCCTTGGGCACTAGCCTTGCACACAACCCTTGGGAACTAGCCTTGCGCACCAGCCTTGCCCACAAGCCTTGCACACCAGCCTTGCACACTAGCCTTGCATACAAGCCTTGCACACTAGCCTTGCACACAGGCCATGCTCACTAGCCTTGGGCACTAGCCTTGCACACAGACCTTGGGCGCTAGCCTTGCGCACTAGCCTTGCCCACGAGCCTTGCACACTAGCCTTGCACGCAGGCCTTGCACGCTAGGCATGCTTGGGCCAGCAGCTCCCGCATCAAGTCGGCGGGTGTAGGCACGGTTGGGCGCAGATCCCGCATCGCCTCGTCGCGTCTGGGCGCAAACCCGTCGCGTCTCGTTGCGTCTTCAGAAGTCGTCGCTAACAGCACCTTTGGTTGCCACTGGTGGTTAGGCGGGTTGGTTGCGCAAACCCTATAGGAGGGTGGCATGCTGCGGGGCGCTGGAATGCGCAGGCTTAGGGCGTTTTTGCCCGGATAGGCACTGGAATGTGCTGGTTTTGGGCGTTTTTGCCTGGATAGGCTAAGGAATGGGCATGCTTTGGGCGTTTTCCCCGGATAGGCACTGGAATGGGCTGGTTTTGGGCGTTTTTGCCTGGATAGGCTAACGAATGGGGCATGCTTTGGGCGTTTTTGCCCGGGTAGGCACTGGAATGCCTGGCCTTGGCTGGGCATTGCTGGGTTGGGCTCCCTTGGCC
>NW_027518909.1:35000-47500 GCF_043159265.1 Tasmannia lanceolata | reverse complement strand
GAGCCATGGCAACGCGGATGATGGCTCGCTAGTGCTGGCGCCGTGCACAGTGGCCTCGCACACTCGCCCTGCACGCTTCCCTTGCACGCAGCCTTGCACACTAGCCTCGCATGCGAGCCTTGCACCCTAGCCATGCAAACTAGCCTTGCACGGTAGCCATGCACACAAGCCGTGCACATTAGCCATGCGCACAAGCCCCGCACACTAGCCTTGCGCACAACCCTTGCACACAAGCCATGCACTCGAGCAATGCACACAAGCCTTGCACTCAAGCAATGCACACAAGCCCTGGACACTAGCCTTGCACACGGGCCTGGCACACAAGCCTTGGGCACTAGCCTTGCGCACTAGCGTTCCACATGAGCCTTGCACACTAGCCTTGGACACTAGCCTTGCACACAGGCCTTGCACACTAGGCATGCTTGGGCGAGCTGATCCCGCATCAAGTCGACGGGTCTAGGCATTCTTGGGCGCAGATCCCGCATCGTCTCGTCGCGTCTGGGCGCAAACACGTCGCGTCTCGTTGCGTCTTCAGAAGTCGTCGCTAACAGCACCTTTGGTTGCCACTGGTGGTTAGGCTGGTTGGTTGCGCAAACCCTATAGGAGGGTGGCATGCTGGTGGGCGTTTTTGCCCGGATAGGCACTAGAATGTGCAGATTTTGGGCGTTTTTGCCTGGATAGGCTAAGGAATGGGCATGCTTTGGGCGTTTTTGCCCGGATAGGCACCGGAATGCTTGGCCTTGGCTTGTCCTAGCAAGGCATTGCTGGGTTGGGCTCCCTTGGCCTTTTGGGCGCCTTGGACGATGTCTTGCGAAGACCATGGGCACAAGGCCATGGCATATGGTGAGGAAAGGACCACGGTTGCCAAGGTTAGGCACCGGAATGCTTGGCCTTGGCTTGCCAAAGCAGGGCATTGCTGGGTTGGGCTCCCTTGGCCTTCCGGGCGCCTTGGACACTGTCTTGGGAAGACCATGGGCACAAGGCCATGGCATATGGTGGGGAATGGACCACGGTTGCCAAGGCTAGGCATATAGAGAGGAATCGCATTTTTGCCCGGATAGGCACCGGAATGCTTGGCCTTGGCTTGCCATAGCAGGGCATTGCTGGGTTGGGCTCCCTTGGCCTTCCGGGGGCCTTGGACGCTGTCTTGGGAAGACCATGGGCACAAGGCCATGGCATATAGTGAGGAATGGACCACGGTTGGCAAGGCTAGGCATATAGAGAGGAATGGACCACGGTTGCCAAGGTTGCGCAAGTTTTGGGCATTTTTTGCCCGGATATGCCCAAGTATGCCCCGATAGGCCCGTTACGCCCCGGTATGAACGCGTATGCCCGGATAGACTCGGTATGCCTTGGGATACATGCGTATGCCCCGATAGGCTTGGTACGCCCCGATATGCGCACGTGTGCCCCAGTAGGGCTCGGTATGCCCCGGTATGTACGCGTGTGCCCCGATAGGCCCGGTATGCCCCGATAGGCCCGGTATGCCCCGATATGCACACGTGTGCCCCAATAGGGGTCGGTATGCCCCGGTAGGTACGCGTGTGCCCCGTAATGCACGTTTCGCAGATCTCCCCGCATGTCCCGCCCCTATATGTAATACTTACTTACTTACTTACTTTCTTTCTTGCTTGCTTGCTTGCTTGCAATGGTTGGGAGTGCCCGGCATGCCCCGCTGCAGAGACCAAGGGCGCAATGACTTGGCACCGCGGATGCCGGGACTCCGGCACTTCCCGTGGCACTGATGGTTGGTTCCAAAGACAAAAGGCCGTGCAAGGCCACCGCACCGCGGATGATTTTGCTCGTGCTGGCGCCGTTGTGTGGCCAAAGAACATGCGCGAATGCTCGTGTCGGAAGGGTTGGTGTCCTGGCCCCGCGGGTGTCACGAATGCTCGGTTGCGAAGACCATGGGACCAGAGCCATGGCACGTCGGATGATGGCTCCAGCTGGCGCCCCGGCACTTTCTGTGGCATTGATGCTCGGTTTCAAAGACAAACGTGCGCAGGGCCAGGGGACCGCGGATGACTGCTCGTGCTGGCCCCGTTGGGCGGCATTGATGGTCGGTTGCAAAGAAAATGCGCGATTGCTCGTGTCGGGGCCCGGCAAGCCAAGGCCAAGCGAGCCATGGCACGTCGGATGATGGCTCCAGCTGGCGCCCCGGCACTTTCTGTGGCATTGATGCTCGGTTTCAAAGACAAACGTGCGCAGGGCCAGGGGACCGCGGAGGACTGCTCGTGCTGGCCCCGTTGGGCGGCATTGATGGTCGGTTGCAAAGAAAATGCGCGATTGCTCGTGTCGGGGCCTGGCAAGCCAAGGCCAAGCGAGCCATGGCAACGCGGATGATGGCTCGCTAGTGCTGGCGCCGTGCACAGTGGCCTCGCACACTCGCCCTGCACGCTTCCCTTGCACGCAGCCTTGCACACTAGCCTCGCATGCGAGCCTTGCACCCTAGCCATGCAAACTAGCCTTGCACGGTAGCCATGCACACAAGCCGTGCACATTAGCCATGCGCACAAGCCCCGCACACTAGCCTTGCGCACAACCCTTGCACACAAGCCATGCACTCGAGCAATGCACACAAGCCTTGCACTCAAGCAATGCACACAAGCCCTGGACACTAGCCTTGCACACGGGCCTGGCACACAAGCCTTGGGCACTAGCCTTGCGCACTAGCGTTCCACATGAGCCTTGCACACTAGCCTTGGACACTAGCCTTGCACACAGGCCTTGCACACTAGGCATGCTTGGGCGAGCTGATCCCGCATCAAGTCGACGGGTCTAGGCATTCTTGGGCGCAGATCCCGCATCGTCTCGTCGCGTCTGGGCGCAAACACGTCGCGTCTCGTTGCGTCTTCAGAAGTCGTCGCTAACAGCACCTTTGGTTGCCACTGGTGGTTAGGCTGGTTGGTTGCGCAAACCCTATAGGAGGGTGGCATGCTGGTGGGCGTTTTTGCCCGGATAGGCACTAGAATGTGCAGATTTTGGGCGTTTTTGCCTGGATAGGCTAAGGAATGGGCATGCTTTGGGCGTTTTTGCCCGGATAGGCACCGGAATGCTTGGCCTTGGCTTGTCCTAGCAAGGCATTGCTGGGTTGGGCTCCCTTGGCCTTTTGGGCGCCTTGGACGATGTCTTGCGAAGACCATGGGCACAAGGCCATGGCATATGGTGAGGAAAGGACCACGGTTGCCAAGGTTAGGCACCGGAATGCTTGGCCTTGGCTTGCCAAAGCAGGGCATTGCTGGGTTGGGCTCCCTTGGCCTTCCGGGCGCCTTGGACACTGTCTTGGGAAGACCATGGGCACAAGGCCATGGCATATGGTGGGGAATGGACCACGGTTGCCAAGGCTAAGCATATAGAGAGGAATTGCATTTTTGCCCGGATAGGCACCGGAATGCTTGGCCTTGGCTTGCCATAGCAGGGCATTGCTGGGTTGGGCTCCCTTGGCCTTCCGGGGGCCTTGGACGCTGTCTTGGGAAGACCATGGGCACAAGGCCATGGCATATAGTGAGGAATGGACCACGGTTGGCAAGGCTAGGCATATAGAGAGGAATGGACCACGGTTGCCAAGGTTGCGCAAGTTTTGGGCATTTTTTGCCCGGATATGCCCAAGTATGCCCCGATAGGCCCGTTACGCCCCGGTATGAACGCGTATGCCCGGATAGACTCGGTATGCCTTGGGATACATGCGTATGCCCCGATAGGCTTGGTACGCCCCGATATGCGCACGTGTGCCCCAGTAGGGCTCGGTATGCCCCGGTATGTACGCGTGTGCCCCGATAGGCCCGGTATGCCCCGATATGCACACGTGTGCCCCAATAGGGGTCGGTATGCCCCGGTAGGTACGCGTGTGCCCCGTAATGCACGTTTCGCAGATCTCCCCGCATGTCCCGCCCCTATATGTAATACTTACTTACTTACTTACTTTCTTTCTTGCTTGCTTGCTTGCTTGCAATGGTTGGGAGTGCCCGGCATGCCCCGCTGCAGAGACCAAGGGCGCAATGACTTGGCACCGCGGATGCCGGGACTCCGGCACTTTCCGTGGCACTGATGGTTGGTTCCAAAGACAAAAGGCCGTGCAAGGCCACCGCACCGCGGATGATTTTGCTCGTGCTGGCGCCGTTGTGTGGCCAAAGAACATGCGCGAATGCTCGTGTCGGAAGGGTTGGTGTCCTGGCCCCGCGGGTGTCACGAATGCTCGGTTGCGAAGACCATGGGACCAGAGCCATGGCACGTCGGATGATGGCTCCAGCTGGCGCCCCGGCACTTTCTGTGGCATTGATGCTCGGTTTCAAAGACAAACGTGCGCAGTGCCAGGGGACCGCGGATGACTGCTCGTGCTGGCCCCGTTGGGCGGCATTGATGGTCGGTTGCAAAGAAAATGCGCGATTGCTCGTGTCGGGGCCCGGCAAGCCAAGGCCAAGCGAGCCATGGCACGTCGGATGATGGCTCCAGCTGGCGCCCCGGCACTTTCTGTGGCATTGATGCTCGGTTTCAAAGACAAACGTGCGCAGGGCCAGGGGACCGCGGATGACTGCTCGTGCTGGCCCCGTTGGGCGGCATTGATGGTCGGTTGCAAAGAAAATGCGCGATTGCTCGTGTCGGGGCCTGGCAAGCCAAGGCCAAGCGAGCCATGGCAACGCGGATGATGGCTCGCTAGTGCTGGCGCCGTGCACAGTGGCCTCGCACACTCGCCCTGCACGCTTCCCTTGCACGCAGCCTTGCACACTAGCCTCGCATGCGAGCCTTGCACCCTAGCCATGCAAACTAGCCTTGCACGGTAGCCATGCACACAAGCCGTGCACATTAGCCATGCGCACAAGCCCCGCACACTAGCCTTGCGCACAACCCTTGCACACAAGCCATGCACTCGAGCAATGCACACAAGCCTTGCACTCAAGCAATGCACACAAGCCCTGGACACTAGCCTTGCACACGGGCCTGGCACACAAGCCTTGCGCACTAGCCTTGCGCACTAGCGTTCCACATGAGCCTTGCACACTAGCCTTGGACACTAGCCTTGCACACAGGCCTTGCACACTAGGCATGCTTGGGCGAGCTGATCCCGCATCAAGTCGACGGGTCTAGGCATTCTTGGGCGCAGATCCCGCATCGTCTCGTCGCGTCTGGGCGCAAACACGTCGCGTCTCGTTGCGTCTTCAGAAGTCGTCGCTAACAGCACCTTTGGTTGCCACTGGTGGTTAGGCTGGTTGGTTGCGCAAACCCTATAGGAGGGTGGCATGCTGGTGGGCGTTTTTGCCCGGATAGGCACTAGAATGTGCAGATTTTGGGCGTTTTTGCCTGGATAGGCTAAGGAATGGGCATGCTTTGGGCGTTTTTGCCCGGATAGGCACCGGAATGCTTGGCCTTGGCTTGTCCTAGCAAGGCATTGCTGGGTTGGGCTCCCTTGGCCTTTTGGGCGCCTTGGACGATGTCTTGCGAAGACCATGGGCACAAGGCCATGGCATATGGTGAGGAAAGGACCACGGTTGCCAAGGTTAGGCACCGGAATGCTTGGCCTTGGCTTGCCAAAGCAGGGCATTGCTGGGTTGGGCTCCCTTGGCCTTCCGGGCGCCTTGGACACTGTCTTGGGAAGACCATGGGCACAAGGCCATGGCATATGGTGGGGAATGGACCACGGTTGCCAAGGCTAGGCATATAGAGAGGAATTGCATTTTTGCCCGGATAGGCACCGGAATGCTTGGCCTTGGCTTGCCATAGCAGGGCATTGCTGGGTTGGGCTCCCTTGGCCTTCCGGGGGCCTTGGACGCTGTCTTGGGAAGACCATGGGCACAAGGCCATGGCATATAGTGAGGAATGGACCACGGTTGGCAAGGCTAGGCATATAGAGAGGAATGGACCACGGTTGCCAAGGTTGCGCAAGTTTTGGGCATTTTTTGCCCGGATATGCCCAAGTATGCCCCGATAGGCCCGTTACGCCCCGGTATGAACGCGTATGCCCGGATAGACTCGGTATGCCTTGGGATACATGCGTATGCCCCGATAGGCTTGGTACGCCCCGATATGCGCACGTGTGCCCCAGTAGGGCTCGGTATGCCCCGGTATGTACGCGTGTGCCCCGATAGGCCCGGTATGCCCCGATATGCACACGTGTGCCCCAATAGGGGTCGGTATGCCCCGGTAGGTACGCGTGTGCCCCGTAATGCACGTTTCGCAGATCTCCCCGCATGTCCCGCCCCTATATGTAATACTTACTTACTTACTTACTTTCTTTCTTGCTTGCTTGCTTGCTTGCAATGGTTGGGAGTGCCCGGCATGCCCCGCTGCAGAGACCAAGGGCGCAATGACTTGGCACCGCGGATGCCGGGACTCCGGCACTTCCCGTGGCACTGATGGTTGGTTCCAAAGACAAAAGGCCGTGCAAGGCCACCCCACCGCGGATGATTTTGCTCGTGCTGGCGCCGTTGTGTGGCCAAAGAACATGCGCGAATGCTCGTGTCGGAAGGGTTGGTGTCCTGGCCCCGCGGGTGTCACGAATGCTCGGTTGCGAAGACCATGGGACCAGAGCCATGGCACGTCGGATGATGGCTCCAGCTGGCGCCCCGGCACTTTCTGTGGCATTGATGCTCGGTTTCAAAGACAAACGTGCGCAGTGCCAGGGGACCGCGGATGACTGCTCGTGCTGGCCCCGTTGGGCGGCATTGATGGTCGGTTGCAAAGAAAATGCGCGATTGCTCGTGTCGGGGCCCGGCAAGCCAAGGCCAAGCGAGCCATGGCACGTCGGATGATGGCTCCAGCTGGCGCCCCGGCACTTTCTGTGGCATTGATGCTCGGTTTCAAAGACAAACGTGCGCAGGGCCAGGGGACCGCGGATGACTGCTCGTGCTGGCCCCGTTGGGCGGCATTGATGGTCGGTTGCAAAGAAAATGCGCGATTGCTCGTGTCGGGGCCTGGCAAGCCAAGGCCAAGCGAGCCATGGCAACGCGGATGATGGCTCGCTAGTGCTGGCGCCGTGCACAGTGGCCTCGCACACTCGCCCTGCACGCTTCCCTTGCACGCAGCCTTGCACACTAGCCTCGCATGCGAGCCTTGCACCCTAGCCATGCAAACTAGCCTTGCACGGTAGCCATGCACACAAGCCGTGCACATTAGCCATGCGCACAAGCCCCGCACACTAGCCTTGCGCACAACCCTTGCACACAAGCCATGCACTCGAGCAATGCACACAAGCCTTGCACTCAAGCAATGCACACAAGCCCTGGACACTAGCCTTGCACACGGGCCTGGCACACAAGCCTTGGGCACTAGCCTTGCGCACTAGCGTTCCACATGAGCCTTGCACACTAGCCTTGGACACTAGCCTTGCACACAGGCCTTGCACACTAGGCATGCTTGGGCGAGCTGATCCCGCATCAAGTCGACGGGTCTAGGCATTCTTGGGCGCAGATCCCGCATCGTCTCGTCGCGTCTGGGCGCAAACACGTCGCGTCTCGTTGCGTCTTCAGAAGTCGTCGCTAACAGCACCTTTGGTTGCCACTGGTGGTTAGGCTGGTTGGTTGCGCAAACCCTATAGGAGGGTGGCATGCTGGTGGGCGTTTTTGCCCGGATAGGCACTAGAATGTGCAGATTTTGGGCGTTTTTGCCTGGATAGGCTAAGGAATGGGCATGCTTTGGGCGTTTTTGCCCGGATAGGCACCGGAATGCTTGGCCTTGGCTTGTCCTAGCAAGGCATTGCTGGGTTGGGCTCCCTTGGCCTTTTGGGCGCCTTGGACGATGTCTTGCGAAGACCATGGGCACAAGGCCATGGCATATGGTGAGGAAAGGACCACGGTTGCCAAGGTTAGGCACCGGAATGCTTGGCCTTGGCTTGCCAAAGCAGGGCATTGCTGGGTTGGGCTCCCTTGGCCTTCCGGGCGCCTTGGACACTGTCTTGGGAAGACCATGGGCACAAGGCCATGGCATATGGTGGGGAATGGACCACGGTTGCCAAGGCTAGGCATATAGAGAGGAATTGCATTTTTGCCCGGATAGGCACCGGAATGCTTGGCCTTGGCTTGCCATAGCAGGGCATTGCTGGGTTGGGCTCCCTTGGCCTTCCGGGGGCCTTGGACGCTGTCTTGGGAAGACCATGGGCACAAGGCCATGGCATATAGTGAGGAATGGACCACGGTTGGCAAGGCTAGGCATATAGAGAGGAATGGACCACGGTTGCCAAGGTTGCGCAAGTTTTGGGCATTTTTTGCCCGGATATGCCCAAGTATGCCCCGATAGGCCCGTTACGCCCCGGTATGAACGCGTATGCCCGGATAGACTCGGTATGCCTTGGGATACATGCGTATGCCCCGATAGGCTTGGTACGCCCCGATATGCGCACGTGTGCCCCAGTAGGGCTCGGTATGCCCCGGTATGTACGCGTGTGCCCCGATAGGCCCGGTATGCCCCGATATGCACACGTGTGCCCCAATAGGGGTCGGTATGCCCCGGTAGGTACGCGTGTGCCCCGTAATGCACGTTTCGCAGATCTCCCCGCATGTCCCGCCCCTATATGTAATACTTACTTACTTACTTACTTTCTTTCTTGCTTGCTTGCTTGCTTGCAATGGTTGGGAGTGCCCGGCATGCCCCGCTGCAGAGACCAAGGGCGCAATGACTTGGCACCGCGGATGCCGGGACTCCGGCACTTCCCGTGGCACTGATGGTTGGTTCCAAAGACAAAAGGCCGTGCAAGGCCACCGCACCGCGGATGATTTTGCTCGTGCTGGCGCCGTTGTGTGGCCAAAGAACATGCGCGAATGCTCGTGTCGGAAGGGTTGGTGTCCTGGCCCCGCGGGTGTCACGAATGCTCGGTTGCGAAGACCATGGGACCAGAGCCATGGCACGTCGGATGATGGCTCCAGCTGGCGCCCCGGCACTTTCTGTGGCATTGATGCTCGGTTTCAAAGACAAACGTGCGCAGGGCCAGGGGACCGCGGATGACTGCTCGTGCTGGCCCCGTTGGGCGGCATTGATGGTCGGTTGCAAAGAAAATGCGCGATTGCTCGTGTCGGGGCCTGGCAAGCCAAGGCCAAGCGAGCCATGGCAACGCGGATGATGGCTCCAGCTGGCGCCCCGGCACTTTCTGTGGCATTGATGCTCGGTTTCGAAGACAAACGTGCGCAGGGCCAGGGGACCGCGGAGGACTGCTCGTGCTGGCCCCGTTGGGCGGCATTGATGGTGTGTTGCAGAGAGCATGTGCGATTGCAAGTGTCGGCCGGGTTTGGGTTCCCTTGGGCTTTCGGGTGCCTTGGACGCTGTCTTGCGAAGACCATGGGCACAAGGCCCCGTCCTGGCCCCTTGTTCGATTCGCTCTCGTCTTGCGCTTGCTTCCAAGGTCCTCCATGACCTTCCCCATGGCCTTGCTAGATCCCCCCCATGACGCATGACCTCTGTCCGTTGATTGGTTTTGAGTGCACACCATGCCCGGCTTGGCACCGTGTTGTCGCGTGAGTGGCATTTGGATCGTGCATGCTGGTGGGCTACCTGCCAATGCGCACAAGCCTTGCACACTAGCCTTGCGCACGAGCCTTGCACAAAAGCCTTGGACACAAGCCTTGCGCACAAGCCATGCGCACAAGCCTTGGACGCTAGCCTTGCACACAAGCCATGCATACAAGCCTTGCTCACAAGCCTTGGGCACTGGCCCATCGCAGTAGCCTTGCACACAAGCCTTGCGCACTAGCTTTGGGCACGAGCCTTGCGCACTTGCCTTGGGCACTAGCCTTGCACACAACCCTTGGGAACTAGCCTTGCGCACCAGCCTTGCCCACAAGCCTTGCACACCAGCCTTGCACACTAGCCTTGCATACAAGCCTTGCACACTAGCCTTGCACACAGGCCATGCTCACTAGCCTTGGGCACTAGCCTTGCACACAGACCTTGGGCACTAGCCTTGCGCACTAGCCTTGCCCACGAGCCTTGCACACTAGCCTTGCACGCAGGCCTTGCACGCTAGGCATGCTTGGGCCAGCAGCTCCCGCATCAAGTCGGCGGGTGTAGGCACGGTTGGGCGCAGATCCCGCATCGCCTCGTCGCGTCTGGGCGCAAACCCGTCGCGTCTCGTTGCGTCTTCAGAAGTCGTCGCTAACAGCACCTTTGGTTGCCACTGGTGGTTAGGCGGGTTGGTTGCGCAAACCCTATAGGAGGGTGGCATGCTGCGGGGCGCTGGAATGCGCAGGCTTAGGGCGTTTTTGCCCGGATAGGCACTGGAATGTGCTGGTTTTGGGCGTTTTTGCCTGGATAGGCTAAGGAATGGGCATGCTTTGGGCGTTTTCCCCGGATAGGCACTGGAATGGGCTGGTTTTGGGCGTTTTTGCCTGGATAGGCTAACGAATGGGGCATGCTTTGGGCGTTTTTGCCCGGGTAGGCACTGGAATGCCTGGCCTTGGCTGGGCATTGCTGGGTTGGGCTCCCTTGGCCTTTCAGGCGCCTTGGATGCTGTCTTGGGAAGACCATGGGCACAAGGCCATGGCATATAGTGAGGAATGGACCACGGTTGGCAAGGCTAGGCATATAGAGAGGAATGGACCACGGTTGCCAAGGTTGCGCAAGTTTTGGGCATTTTTTGCCCGGATATGCCCAAGTATGCCCCGATAGGCCCGTTACGCCCCGGTATGAACGCGTATGCCCGGATAGACTCGGTATGCCTTGGGATACATGCGTATGCCCCGATAGGCTTGGTACGCCCCGATATGCGCACGTGTGCCCCAGTAGGGCTCGGTATGCCCCGGTATGTACGCGTGTGCCCCGATAGGCCCGGTATGCCCCGATATGCACACGTGTGCCCCAATAGGGGTCGGTATGCCCCGGTAGGTACGCGTGTGCCCCGTAATGCACGTTTCGCAGATCTCCCCGCATGTCCCGCCCCTATATGTAATACTTACTTACTTACTTACTTTCTTTCTTGCTTGCTTGCTTGCTTGCAATGGTTGGGAGTGCCCGGCATGCCCCGCTGCAGAGACCAAGGGCGCAATGACTTGGCACCGCGGATGCCGGGACTCCGGCACTTCCCGTGGCACTGATGGTTGGTTCCAAAGACAAAAGGCCGTGCAAGGCCACCCCACCGCGGATGATTTTGCTCGTGCTGGCGCCGTTGTGTGGCCAAAGAACATGCGCGAATGCTCGTGTCGGAAGGGTTGGTGTCCTGGCCCCGCGGGTGTCACGAATGCTCGGTTGCGAAGACCATGGGACCAGAGCCATGGCACGTCGGATGATGGCTCCAGCTGGCGCCCCGGCACTTTCTGTGGCATTGATGCTCGGTTTCAAAGACAAACGTGCGCAGGGCCAGGGGACCGCGGATGACTGCTCGTGCTGGCCCCGTTGGGCGGCATTGATGGTCGGTTGCAAAGAAAATGCGCGATTGCTCGTGTCGGGGCCTGGCAAGCCAAGGCCAAGCGAGCCATGGCAACGCGGATGATGGCTCCAGCTGGCGCCCCGGCACTTTCTGTGGCATTGATGCTCGGTTTCGAAGACAAACGTGCGCAGGGCCAGGGGACCGCGGAGGACTGCTCGTGCTGGCCCCGTTGGGCGGCATTGATGGTGTGTTGCAGAGAGCATGTGCGATTGCAAGTGTCGGCCGGGTTTGGGTTCCCTTGGGCTTTCGGGTGCCTTGGACGCTGTCTTGCGAAGACCATGGGCACAAGGCCCCGTCCTGGCCCCTTGTTCGATTCGCTCTCGTCTTGCGCTTGCTTCCAAGGTCCTCCATGACCTTCCCCATGGCCTTGCTAGATCCCCCCCATGACGCATGACCTCTGTCCGTTGATTGGTTTTGAGTGCACACCATGCCCGGCTTGGCACCGTGTTGTCGCGTGAGTGGCATTTGGATCGTGCATGCTGGTGGGCTACCTGCCAATGCGCACAAGCCTTGCACACTAGCCTTGCGCACGAGCCTTGCACAAAAGCCTTGGACACAAGCCTTGCGCACAAGCCATGCGCACAAGCCTTGGACGCTAGCTTTGCACACAAGCCATGCATACAAGCCTTGCTCACAAGCCTTGGGCACTGGCCCATCGCAGTAGCCTTGCACACAAGCCTTGCGCACTAGCTTTGGGCACGAGCCTTGCGCACTTGCCTTGGGCACTAGCCTTGCACACAACCCTTGGGAACTAGCCTTGCGCACCAGCCTTGCCCACAAGCCTTGCACACCAGCCTTGCACACTAGCCTTGCATACAAGCCTTGCACACTAGCCTTGCACACAGGCCATGCTCACTAGCCTTGGGCACTAGCCTTGCACACAGACCTTGGGCACTAGCCTTGCGCACTAGCCTTGCCCACGAGCCTTGCACACTAGCCTTGCACGCTTGGCATGCTTGGGCCAGCAGCTCCCGCATCAAGTCGGCGGGTGTAGGCACGGTTGGGCGCAGATCCCGCATCGCCTCGTCGCGTCTGGGCGCAAACCCGTCGCGTCTCGTTGCGTCTTCAGAAGTCGTCGCTAACAGCACCTTTGGTTGCCACTGGTGGTTAGGCGGGTTGGTTGCGCAAACCCTATAGGAGGGTGGCATGCTGC
>NW_027518909.1:22500-25000 GCF_043159265.1 Tasmannia lanceolata | reverse complement strand
GCCAAGCGAGCCATGGCACGTCGGATGATGGCTCCAGCTGGCGCCCCGGCACTTTCTGTGGCATTGATGCTCGGTTTCAAAGACAAACGTGCGCAGGGCCAGGGGACCGCGGATGACTGCTCGTGCTGGCCCCGTTGGGCGGCATTGATGGTCGGTTGCAAAGAAAATGCGCGATTGCTCGTGTCGGGGCCTGGCAAGCCAAGGCCAAGCGAGCCATGGCAACGCGGATGATGGCTCGCTAGTGCTGGCGCCGTGCACAGTGGCCTCGCACACTCGCCCTGCACGCTTCCCTTGCACGCAGCCTTGCACACTAGCCTCGCATGCGAGCCTTGCACCCTAGCCATGCAAACTAGCCTTGCACGGTAGCCATGCACACAAGCCGTGCACATTAGCCATGCGCACAAGCCCCGCACACTAGCCTTGCGCACAACCCTTGCACACAAGCCTTGCACTCAAGCAATGCACACAAGCCCTGGACACTAGCCTTGCACACGGGCCTGGCACACAAGCCTTGGGCACTAGCCTTGCGCACTAGCGTTCCACATGAGCCTTGCACACTAGCCTTGGACACTAGCCTTGCACACAGGCCTTGCACACTAGGCATGCTTGGGCGAGCTGATCCCGCATCAAGTCGACGGGTCTAGGCATTCTTGGGCGCAGATCCCGCATCGTCTCGTCGCGTCTGGGCGCAAACACGTCGCGTCTCGTTGCGTCTTCAGAAGTCGTCGCTAACAGCACCTTTGGTTGCCACTGGTGGTTAGGCTGGTTGGTTGCGCAAACCCTATAGGAGGGTGGCATGCTGGTGGGCGTTTTTGCCCGGATAGGCACTAGAATGTGCAGATTTTGGGCGTTTTTGCCTGGATAGGCTAAGGAATGGGCATGCTTTGGGCGTTTTTGCCCGGATAGGCACCGGAATGCTTGGCCTTGGCTTGTCCTAGCAAGGCATTGCTGGGTTGGGCTCCCTTGGCCTTTTGGGCGCCTTGGACGATGTCTTGCGAAGACCATGGGCACAAGGCCATGGCATATGGTGAGGAAAGGACCACGGTTGCCAAGGTTAGGCACCGGAATGCTTGGCCTTGGCTTGCCAAAGCAGGGCATTGCTGGGTTGGGCTCCCTTGGCCTTCCGGGCGCCTTGGACACTGTCTTGGGAAGACCATGGGCACAAGGCCATGGCATATGGTGGGGAATGGACCACGGTTGCCAAGGCTAGGCATATAGAGAGGAATGGCATTTTTGCCCGGATAGGCACCGGAATGCTTGGCCTTGGCTTGCCATAGCAGGGCATTGCTGGGTTGGGCTCCCTTGGCCTTCCGGGGGCCTTGGACGCTGTCTTGGGAAGACCATGGGCACAAGGCCATGGCATATAGTGAGGAATGGACCACGGTTGGCAAGGCTAGGCATATAGAGAGGAATGGACCACGGTTGCCAAGGTTGCGCAAGTTTTGGGCATTTTTTGCCCGGATATGCCCAAGTATGCCCCGATAGGCCCGTTACGCCCCGGTATGAACGCGTATGCCCGGATAGACTCGGTATGCCTTGGGATACATGCGTATGCCCCGATAGGCTTGGTACGCCCCGATATGCGCACGTGTGCCCCAGTAGGGCTCGGTATGCCCCGGTATGTACGCGTGTGCCCCGATAGGCCCGGTATGCCCCGATATGCACACGTGTGCCCCAATAGGGGTCGGTATGCCCCGGTAGGTACGCGTGTGCCCCGTAATGCACGTTTCGCAGATCTCCCCGCATGTCCCGCCCCTATATGTAATACTTACTTACTTACTTACTTTCTTTCTTGCTTGCTTGCTTGCTTGCAATGGTTGGGAGTGCCCGGCATGCCCCGCTGCAGAGACCAAGGGCGCAATGACTTGGCACCGCGGATGCCGGGACTCCGGCACTTCCCGTGGCACTGATGGTTGGTTCCAAAGACAAAAGGCCGTGCAAGGCCACCGCACCGCGGATGATTTTGCTCGTGCTGGCGCCGTTGTGTGGCCAAAGAACATGCGCGAATGCTCGTGTCGGAAGGGTTGGTGTCCTGGCCCCGCGGGTGTCACGAATGCTCGGTTGCGAAGACCATGGGACCAGAGCCATGGCACGTCGGATGATGGCTCCAGCTGGCGCCCCGGCACTTTCTGTGGCATTGATGCTCGGTTTCAAAGACAAACGTGCGCAGGGCCAGGGGACCGCGGATGACTGCTCGTGCTGGCCCCGTTGGGCGGCATTGATGGTCGGTTGCAAAGAAAATGCGCGATTGCTCGTGTCGGGGCCTGGCAAGCCAAGGCCAAGCGAGCCATGGCAACGCGGATGATGGCTCCAGCTGGCGCCCCGGCACTTTCTGTGGCATTGATGCTCGGTTTCGAAGACAAACGTGCGCAGGGCCAGGGGACCGCGGAGGACTGCTCGTGCTGGCCCCGTTGGGCGGCATTGATGGTGTGTTGCAGAGAGCATGTGCGATTGCAAGTGTCGGCCGGGTTTGGGTTCCCTTGGGCTTTCGGGTGCCTTG
>NW_027518909.1:10000-12500 GCF_043159265.1 Tasmannia lanceolata | reverse complement strand
AATGGACCACGGTTGCCAAGGTTGCGCAAGTTTTGGGCATTTTTTGCCCGGATATGCCCAAGTATGCCCCGATAGGCCCGTTACGCCCCGGTATGAACGCGTATGCCCGGATAGACTCGGTATGCCTTGGGATACATGCGTATGCCCCGATAGGCTTGGTACGCCCCGATATGCGCACGTGTGCCCCAGTAGGGCTCGGTATGCCCCGGTATGTACGCGTGTGCCCCGATAGGCCCGGTATGCCCCGATATGCACACGTGTGCCCCAATAGGGGTCGGTATGCCCCGGTAGGTACGCGTGTGCCCCGTAATGCACGTTTCGCAGATCTCCCCGCATGTCCCGCCCCTATATGTAATACTTACTTACTTACTTACTTTCTTTCTTGCTTGCTTGCTTGCTTGCAATGGTTGGGAGTGCCCGGCATGCCCCGCTGCAGAGACCAAGGGCGCAATGACTTGGCACCGCGGATGCCGGGACTCCGGCACTTCCCGTGGCACTGATGGTTGGTTCCAAAGACAAAAGGCCGTGCAAGGCCACCGCACCGCGGATGATTTTGCTCGTGCTGGCGCCGTTGTGTGGCCAAAGAACATGCGCGAATGCTCGTGTCGGAAGGGTTGGTGTCCTGGCCCCGCGGGTGTCACGAATGCTCGGTTGCGAAGACCATGGGACCAGAGCCATGGCACGTCGGATGATGGCTCCAGCTGGCGCCCCGGCACTTTCTGTGGCATTGATGCTCGGTTTCAAAGACAAACGTGCGCAGTGCCAGGGGACCGCGGATGACTGCTCGTGCTGGCCCCGTTGGGCGGCATTGATGGTCGGTTGCAAAGAAAATGCGCGATTGCTCGTGTCGGGGCCCGGCAAGCCAAGGCCAAGCGAGCCATGGCACGTCGGATGATGGCTCCAGCTGGCGCCCCGGCACTTTCTGTGGCATTGATGCTCGGTTTCAAAGACAAACGTGCGCAGGGCCAGGGGACCGCGGATGACTGCTCGTGCTGGCCCCGTTGGGCGGCATTGATGGTCGGTTGCAAAGAAAATGCGCGATTGCTCGTGTCGGGGCCTGGCAAGCCAAGGCCAAGCGAGCCATGGCAACGCGGATGATGGCTCGCTAGTGCTGGCGCCGTGCACAGTGGCCTCGCACACTCGCCCTGCACGCTTCCCTTGCACGCAGCCTTGCACACTAGCCTCGCATGCGAGCCTTGCACCCTAGCCATGCAAACTAGCCTTGCACGGTAGCCATGCACACAAGCCGTGCACATTAGCCATGCGCACAAGCCCCGCACACTAGCCTTGCGCACAACCCTTGCACACAAGCCATGCACTCGAGCAATGCACACAAGCCTTGCACTCAAGCAATGCACACAAGCCCTGGACACTAGCCTTGCACACGGGCCTGGCACACAAGCCTTGGGCACTAGCCTTGCGCACTAGCGTTCCACATGAGCCTTGCACACTAGCCTTGGACACTAGCCTTGCACACAGGCCTTGCACACTAGGCATGCTTGGGCGAGCTGATCCCGCATCAAGTCGACGGGTCTAGGCATTCTTGGGCGCAGATCCCGCATCGTCTCGTCGCGTCTGGGCGCAAACACGTCGCGTCTCGTTGCGTCTTCAGAAGTCGTCGCTAACAGCACCTTTGGTTGCCACTGGTGGTTAGGCTGGTTGGTTGCGCAAACCCTATAGGAGGGTGGCATGCTGGTGGGCGTTTTTGCCCGGATAGGCACTAGAATGTGCAGATTTTGGGCGTTTTTGCCTGGATAGGCTAAGGAATGGGCATGCTTTGGGCGTTTTTGCCCGGATAGGCACCGGAATGCTTGGCCTTGGCTTGTCCTAGCAAGGCATTGCTGGGTTGGGCTCCCTTGGCCTTTTGGGCGCCTTGGACGATGTCTTGCGAAGACCATGGGCACAAGGCCATGGCATATGGTGAGGAAAGGACCACGGTTGCCAAGGTTAGGCACCGGAATGCTTGGCCTTGGCTTGCCAAAGCAGGGCATTGCTGGGTTGGGCTCCCTTGGCCTTCCGGGCGCCTTGGACACTGTCTTGGGAAGACCATGGGCACAAGGCCATGGCATATGGTGGGGAATGGACCACGGTTGCCAAGGCTAGGCATATAGAGAGGAATTGCATTTTTGCCCGGATAGGCACCGGAATGCTTGGCCTTGGCTTGCCATAGCAGGGCATTGCTGGGTTGGGCTCCCTTGGCCTTCCGGGGGCCTTGGACGCTGTCTTGGGAAGACCATGGGCACAAGGCCATGGCATATAGTGAGGAATGGACCACGGTTGGCAAGGCTAGGCATATAGAGAGGAATGGACCACGGTTGCCAAGGTTGCGCAAGTTTTGGGCATTTTTTGCCCGGATATGCCCAAGTATGCCCCGATAGGCCCGTTACGCCCCGGTATGAACGCGTATGCCCGGATAGACTCGGTATGCCTTGGGATACATGCGTATGCCCCGATAGGCTTGGTACGCCCCGATATGCGCACGTGTGCCCCAGTAGGGCTC
>NW_027518908.1:22500-25012 GCF_043159265.1 Tasmannia lanceolata | reverse complement strand
GGTTGGTTTCGCCATCCCACCCAATGAATCATTAGGATTCGTTTTTAATAGAATCTTGTGCAGTCACAGGTTCCGTCGTTCCCATAGCTTCTCCATTAATGGTTAGGTCTGAACTCTACAGTGGAGCTCCCAATTTCATTTGTTCCCGAGTCAATCTCCTCAGTCTCTATTGACTCGAGGCTCTTTATTATTTTCATTTTTCCTATGAACCGGATTCATCTACTTATAAACGAATCCGTATTGATGCTTTATCACGCTGCCTTTTATGAGATGATTCATAGACCATACATATTGGAATCATATAGCATTGATTGATATTCTCCTCCTTTCTTTCTCTCACCCCTCCTTTTACCCATATCCCTCTATTTTCGCTTTACAAACCATAATCAGATTTTTTTTTCCTTTATGAAAAAAAAAAAAACGATTTCAGTTGCTACAACTATATGATCAACACATCATATAGTGACTGCTTTCTTGGATCTCGATAATACGAAGCAATGAGCTGGTTATTAGTTCTCTAGTTATTAGTTATGGGCTGGTCCATTGTTTTTTTTTTTTTTGAATCCAACTCTAAAGAAAAAACCAACGAGTCACACACTAAGCATAGCAATTCTACCAAATGATCAATCGAATTTTTATTCAACCCTATATAATTATAATTAATAATTAGAAATAATTAATAATTCTAATTAGAATTGTTCATTTTTGATTGAAGGGAAAAAGAATGAATGAAAGAGTTTGTCATTTTTTGTTCTATCGCAGTATAGAATGGGAAGGAAAGACCCATTATTGCTCATCTACAAATATCCAAATTTTGATGCCTAATACCCCATAGATAGTTCGAACTGTATAGGAACAATGATCAATTTTAGCTCGAATGGTTTGTAGGGGAACCCTACCTTCTCTGATCCATTCGACACGTGCAATTTCTTTTCCGTCGATACGCCCTGCAATTTGCACTTGAATTCCTTTTGTATCAGCTTGTTCAGTTAATTCAATAGCTTTTTTCATTGCCTTTCGAAACGAAACTCTATTCTTTAATTGTAGAGCTATATATTCTGCAAGAATATTAGGTTGTCCATAAGGTTTTGCAACTCTTGTGATAGCAATGTTAAGTCTCCGGTTCACAGAACGAAACCCTTTTTGTACATTGATCCGTAATTCTTCGATTCCTCGCGTTCGACCCTCTATTAACAAATTTGGGAATCCAATATAGATTATGACCTGAATTAGGTCGATTTTTTTTTTAATCTCTATATGTGCAATTCCTTCTGAACCAGATCTCATATTTTTTTGTACATAATTCTTGATACAATCCCGTATTTTTTCATCTTCCTGGAGACCCCTGGAATAACTTTTGGGTTGTGCGAACCAAAGGGAACGATGACTTTGGTTTGCACCAAGTCGGAAACCAAGTGGATTTATTTTTTTTCCCATATCATATTTATCCCGATCTCTTTCTCTCTCTATATATATCTATTTATCTCTATTCCAATTCGGAAACCGAAGGAGGCAGAAGTTTATCTCTCTCTCTCTTTCTCTAGGTATCTCTCTATTATAGTATCCTTAAATACACCTTTATTCTCTAAAAGAAAATCTTGTTCAGTTTTCGTTTTAGATTGATCTTTCAAAACGATATTTATATGACAGGTGGGTCTTTTTATCGGATAACTACGTCCTCGAGCCCGAGGTTTTAACTTTTTAATGATAGTACCCCCATTGACTTCGGCTTGACTAATGACTAAATCAGCTTCGTTGAAACCCTTATTGTGACTAGCATTTGCTGCTGCAGAATAAACCAATTTTAAAATGGGATAAGATGCTCGATAAGGCATAAGTTCTAGTAGCATAAGTGTTTCCTCATAGGAACGCCCACGAATCTGATCAATGACTCTTCGTGCTTTGTGAGCAGACATACATATATGTTGAGCTAAAGCTTGTACTTCTGTACTAGAGCTCTTCTTCTTCCTATGCTTTTTCATGCTCCTCTTCCACCTTCTCCACTTTGACATAAGGGTTACCTCCCACCAATGAATGACGAGCACCTATTTCACTTTATTAACGACGAGATCCATTATTGTTTCTCGCGTGTCCCTGGAAAGTCAGAGTCGGTGCGAATTCTCCCAATTTGTGACCCACCATACGATCTATTATATAAATGGGTAAATGTTCTTTTCCATTATGAATAGCAATTGTATGGCCTATCATTGTGGGTATAATGGTAGATGCTCGGGACCAAGTTACTATTATCTCTTTCTCCTCCCTCATGTTGAGCTTCTCAATTTTTCCCAATAAATGATTAGCTACAAAAGGATTTTTTTTTAGTGAACGCGTCACAGCTGATTACTCCTTTTTTTTTTATTTACTTATGAAATAAAACTATGAAATAAAGTTGATTTACTTCAACTTAAGAAAATATTATTGTTGGTTAGTTCATGATCGAATATCATACTTTCGTTCTGTATCAATCTGAAATTAATGTACGTTCCTAAAAATAAAAATGACTTTATTG
>NW_027518908.1:17500-20000 GCF_043159265.1 Tasmannia lanceolata | reverse complement strand
AAACGACATCAATTCAAATCCTGGATCTTCGAATTGAGAGAGATATTGAGAGAGATCAAGAATTCTCACTATTTCTTAGATTCATGGACCAAATTCGATTCAGTGGGATCTTTCACTCACATTTTTTTCCACCAAGAACGTTTTATGAAACTCTTTGACCCCCGAATTTGGAGTATCCTACTTTCACGTGATTCACAGGGTTCAACAAGCAATCGATATTTCACGATCAAAGGTGTAGTACTGCTTGTAGTAGCGGTCCTTATATATCGTATTAACAATCGAAATATGGTCGAAAGAAAAAATCTCTATTTGATGGGGCTTCTTCCTATACCTATTCTTCCTATACCTATGAATTCCATTGGACCCAGAAATGATACATTGGAAGAATCTTTTTGGTCTTCCAATATCAATAGGTTGATTGTTTCGCTCCTGTATCTTCCAAAAGGGAAAAAGATCTCTGAGAGTTGTTTCATGGATCCGAAAGAGAGTACTTGGGTTCTCCCAATAACTCAAAAGTGTATCATGCCTGAATCTAACTGGGGTTCGCGGTGGTGGAGGAACCGGATCGTAAAAAAGAGGGATTCTAGTTGTAAGATATCTAATGAAACCGTAGCTGAAATTGAGATCTCATTCAGAGAGAAAGATATAAAATATCTGGAGTTTCTTTTTGTATCCTATACGGATGATCCGATCCGCAAGGACCATGATCGGGAATTCTTTGATCGTCTTTCTCCGAGGAAGAAGCGAAACATAATCAACTTGAATTCGGGACAGCTATTCGAAATCTTAGTGAAACACTTGATTTGTTATCTCATGTCTGCTTTTCGTGAAAAAAGACCAATTGAAGTGGAGGGTTTCTTCAAACAACAAGGAGCTGAGGCAACTATTCAATCAAATGATATTGAGCATGTTTCCCATCTCTTCTCGAGAAACAAGTGGGGTATTTCTTTACAAAATTGTGCTCAATTTCATATGTGGCAATTCCGCCAAGATCTCTTCGTTAGTTGGGGGAAGAATCAGCACGAATCGGATTTTTTGAGGAAGGTATCGAGAGAGAATTTGATTTGGTTAGACAATGTGTGGTTGGTAAACAAGGATCGGTTTTTTAGCAAGGTACAGAATGTATCGTCAAATATTCAATATGATTCCACAAGATCTATTTTCGTTCAAGTAACGGATTCTAGCCAATTGAAAGGATCTTCTGATCAATCCAGAGATCATTTCGATTCCATTAGTAATGAGGATTCGGAATATCACACATTGATCAATCAAACAGAGATTCAGCAACTAAAAGAAAGATCGATTCTTTGGGATCCTTCCTTTCTTCAAACGGAACGAACAGAGATAGAATCAGATCGATTCCCGAAATGCCTTTCTGGATATTCCTCAATGTCCCGGCTATTCACGGAACGTGAGAAGCAGATGAATAATCATCTGCTTCCGGAAGAAATCGACGAATTTCTTGGGAATCCTACAAGATCAATTCGTTCTTTTTTCTCTGACAGAGGGTCAGAACTTAATCTGGGTTCGAATCCTACTGAGAGGTCCACTAGAGATCAGAAATTGTTGAAGAAACAACAAGATGTTTCTTTTGTCCGATCCAGGCGATCGGAAAATAAAGAAATGGTTGATATATTCAAGATAATTACGTATTTACAAAATACCGTCTCAATTCATCCTATTTCATTAGATCCGGGATGTGCTATGGTTCCGAAGGATGAACCGGATATGGACAGTTCCAATAAGATTTCATTCTTGAACAAAAATCCATTTTTTGATTTATTTCATCTATTCCATGACCGGAACAAAGGGGGATACACGTTACACCACGATTTTGAATCAGAAGAGAGATTTCAAGAAATGGCGGATCTATTCACTCTATCAATAACCGAGCCGGATCTGGTGTATCATAAGGGATTTGCCTTTTCTATTGATTCCTACGGATTGGATCAAAAAAAATTCTTGAATGAGGTATTCAACTCCAGGGATGAATCGAAAAAGAAATCTTTATTGGTTCTACCTCCTATTTTTTATGAAGAGAATGAATCTTTTTATCGAAGGATCAGAAAAAAATCGGTCCGGATCTCCTGCGGGAATGATTTGGAAGATCCAAAACCCAAAATAGTGGTATTTGCTAGCAACAACATAATGGAGGCGGTCAATCAATATAGATTGATCCGAAATTGGATTCAAATCCAATATAGCACCTATGGGTACATAAGAAATGTATCGAATCGATTCTTTTTAATGAATAGATCCGATCGCAACTTTGAATATGGAATTCAAAGGGATCAAATAGGAAATGATACTCTGAATCATCTAACTATAATCAAATATACGATCAACCCACATTTATCGAATTTGAAAAAGAGTCAGAAGAAATGGTTCGATCCTCTTATTTCTCGAACCGAGAGATCCATGAATCGGGATCCTGATGCATATAGATACAAATGGTCCAATGGGAGCAAGAACTTCCAGGAACATTTGGAACATTTCGTTT
>NW_027518907.1:150000-152500 GCF_043159265.1 Tasmannia lanceolata | reverse complement strand
TGCGCCCAGACGCGACGAGGCGATGCGGGATCTGCGCCCAACCGTGCCTACACCCGCCGACTTGATGCGGGAGCTGCTGGCCCAAGCATGCCTAGCGTGCAAGGCCTGCGTGCAAGGCTAGTGTGCAAGGCTCGTGGGCAAGGCTAGTGCGCAAGGCTAGTGCCCAAGGTCTGTGTGCAAGGCTAGTGCCCAAGGCTAGTGAGCATGGCCTGTGTGCAAGGCTAGTGTGCAAGGCTTGTATGCAAGGCTAGTGTGCAAGGCTGGTGTGCAAGGCTTGTGGGCAAGGCTGGTGCGCAAGGCTAGTTCCCAAGGGTTGTGTGCAAGGCTAGTGCCCAAGGCAAGTGCGCAAGGCTCGTGCCCAAAGCTAGTGCGCAAGGCTTGTGTGCAAGGCTACTGCGATGGGCCAGTGCCCAAGGCTTGTGAGCAAGGCTTGTATGCATGGCTTGTGTGCAAGGCTAGCGTCCAAGGCTTGTGCGCATGGCTTGTGCGCAAGGCTTGTGTCCAAGGCTTTTGTGCAAGGCTCGTGCGCAAGGCTAGTGTGCAAGGCTTGTGCGCATTGGCAGGTAGCCCACCAGCATGCACGATCCAAATGCCACTCACGCGACAACACGGTGCCAAGCCGGGCATGGTGTGCACTCAAAACCAATCAACGGACAGAGGTCATGCGTCATGGGGGGGATCTAGCAAGGCCATGGGGAAGGTCATGGAGGACCTTGGAAGCAAGCGCAAGACGAGAGCGAATCGAACAAGGGGCCAGGACGGGGCCTTGTGCCCATGGTCTTCGCAAGACAGCGTCCAAGGCACCCGAAAGCCCAAGGGAACCCAAACCCGGCCGACACTTGCAATCGCACATGCTCTCTGCAACACACCATCAATGCCGCCCAACGGGGCCAGCACGAGCAGTCCTCCGCGGTCCCCTGGCCCTGCGCACGTTTGTCTTCGAAACCGAGCATCAATGCCACAGAAAGTGCCGGGGCGCCAGCTGGAGCCATCATCCGCGTTGCCATGGCTCGCTTGGCCTTGGC
This sequence comes from Tasmannia lanceolata, assembly GCF_043159265.1. Classification (NCBI taxonomy): domain Eukaryota; kingdom Viridiplantae; phylum Streptophyta; class Magnoliopsida; order Canellales; family Winteraceae; genus Tasmannia; species Tasmannia lanceolata. The sequence continues at coordinate 151,475 of NW_027518907.1, read as the reverse complement.
TTGCCAGGCCCCGACACGAGCAATCGCGCATTTTCTTTGCAACCGACCATCAATGCCGCCCAACGGGGCCAGCACGAGCAGTCATCCGCGGTCCCCTGGCCCTGCGCTCGTTTGTCTTTGAAACCGAGCATCAATGCCACAGAAAGTGCCGGGGCGCCAGCTGGAGCCATCATCCGACGTGCCATGGCTCTGGTCCCATGGTCTTCGCAACCGAGCATTCGTGACACCCGCGGGGCCAGGACACCAACCCTTCCGACACGAGCATTCGCGCATGTTCTTTGGCCACACAACGGCGCCAGCACGAGCAAAATCATCCGCGGTGCGGTGGCCTTGCACGGCCTTTTGTCTTTGGAACCAACCATCAGTGCCACGGGAAGTGCCGGAGTCCCGGCATCCGCGGTGCCAAGTCATTGCGCCCTTGGTCTCTGCAGCGGGGCATGCCGGGCACTCCCAACCATTGCAAGCAAGCAAGCAAGCAAGAAAGAAAGTAAGTAAGTAAGTAAGTATTACATATAGGGGCGGGACATGCGGGGAGATCTGCGAAACGTGCATTACGGGGCACACGCGTACCTACCGGGGCATACCGACCCCTATTGGGGCACACGTGTGCATATCGGGGCATACCGGGCCTATCAGGGCATACCGGGCCTATCGGGGCACACGCGTACATACCGGGGCATACCGAGCCCTACTGGGGCACACGTGCGCATATCGGGGCGTACCAAGCCTATCGGGGCATACGCATGTATCCCAAGGCATACCGAGTCTATCCGGGCATACGCGTTCATACCGGGGCGTAACGGGCCTATCGGGGCATACTTGGGCATATCCGGGCAAAAAATGCCCAAAACTTGCGCAACCTTGGCAACCGTGGTCCATTCCTCTCTATATGCCTAGCCTTGCCAACCGTGGTCCATTCCTCACTATATGCCATGGCCTTGTGCCCATGGTCTTCCCAAGACAGCGTCCAAGGCCCCCGGAAGGCCAAGGGAGCCCAACCCAGCAATGCCCTGCTATGGCAAGCCAAGGCCAAGCATTCCGGTGCCTATCCGGGCAAAAATGCGATTCCTCTCTATATGCCTAGCCTTGGCAACCGTGGTCCATTCCCCACCATATGCCATGGCCTTGTGCCCATGGTCTTCCCAAGACAGTGTCCAAGGCGCCCGGAAGGCCAAGGGAGCCCAACCCAGCAATGCCCTGCTTTGGCAAGCCAAGGCCAAGCATTCCGGTGCCTAACCTTGGCAACCGTGGTCCTTTCCTCACCATATGCCATGGCCTTGTGCCCATGGTCTTCGCAAGACATCGTCCAAGGCGCCCAAAAGGCCAAGGGAGCCCAACCCAGCAATGCCCTGCTAGGGCAAGCCAAGGCCAAGCATTCCGGTGCCTAACCTTGGCAACCGTGGTCCTTTCCTCACCATATGCCATGGCCTTGTGCCCATGGTCTTCGCAAGACATCGTCCAAGGCGCCCAAAAGG
>NW_027518907.1:127500-130000 GCF_043159265.1 Tasmannia lanceolata | reverse complement strand
GTGCCCAAGGCTAGTGAGCATGGCCTGTGTGCAAGGCTAGTGTGCAAGGCTTGTATGCAAGGCTAGTGTGCAAGGCTGGTGTGCAAGGCTTGTGGGCAAGGCTGGTGCGCAAGGCTAGTTCCCAAGGGTTGTGTGCAAGGCTAGTGCCCAAGGCAAGTGCGCAAGGCTCGTGCCCAAAGCTAGTGCGCAAGGCTTGTGTGCAAGGCTACTGCGATGGGCCAGTGCCCAAGGCTTGTGAGCAAGGCTTGTATGCATGGCTTGTGTGCAAGGCTAGCGTCCAAGGCTTGTGCGCATGGCTTGTGCGCAAGGCTTGTGTCCAAGGCTTTTGTGCAAGGCTCGTGCGCAAGGCTAGTGTGCAAGGCTTGTGCGCATTGGCAGGTAGCCCACCAGCATGCACGATCCAAATGCCACTCACGCGACAACACGGTGCCAAGCCGGGCATGGTGTGCACTCAAAACCAATCAACGGACAGAGGTCATGCGTCATGGGGGGGATCTAGCAAGGCCATGGGGAAGGTCATGGAGGACCTTGGAAGCAAGCGCAAGACGAGAGCGAATCGAACAAGGGGCCAGGACGGGGCCTTGTGCCCATGGTCTTCGCAAGACAGCGTCCAAGGCACCCGAAAGCCCAAGGGAACCCAAACCCGGCCGACACTTGCAATCGCACATGCTCTCTGCAACACACCATCAATGCCGCCCAACGGGGCCAGCACGAGCAGTCCTCCGCGGTCCCCTGGCCCTGCGCACGTTTGTCTTCGAAACCGAGCATCAATGCCACAGAAAGTGCCGGGGCGCCAGCTGGAGCCATCATCCGCGTTGCCATGGCTCGCTTGGCCTTGGCTTGCCAGGCCCCGACACGAGCAATCGCGCATTTTCTTTGCAACCGACCATCAATGCCGCCCAACGGGGCCAGCACGAGCAGTCATCCGCGGTCCCCTGGCCCTGCGCTCGTTTGTCTTTGAAACCGAGCATCAATGCCACAGAAAGTGCCGGGGCGCCAGCTGGAGCCATCATCCGACGTGCCATGGCTCTGGTCCCATGGTCTTCGCAACCGAGCATTCGTGACACCCGCGGGGCCAGGACACCAACCCTTCCGACACGAGCATTCGCGCATGTTCTTTGGCCACACAACGGCGCCAGCACGAGCAAAATCATCCGCGGTGCGGTGGCCTTGCACGGCCTTTTGTCTTTGGAACCAACCATCAGTGCCACGGGAAGTGCCGGAGTCCCGGCATCCGCGGTGCCAAGTCATTGCGCCCTTGGTCTCTGCAGCGGGGCATGCCGGGCACTCCCAACCATTGCAAGCAAGCAAGCAAGCAAGAAAGAAAGTAAGTAAGTAAGTAAGTATTACATATAGGGGCGGGACATGCGGGGAGATCTGCGAAACGTGCATTACGGGGCACACGCGTACCTACCGGGGCATACCGACCCCTATTGGGGCACACGTGTGCATATCGGGGCATACCGGGCCTATCGGGGCACACGCGTACATACCGGGGCATACCGAGCCCTACTGGGGCACACGTGCGCATATCGGGGCGTACCAAGCCTATCGGGGCATACGCATGTATCCCAAGGCATACCGAGTCTATCCGGGCATACGCGTTCATACCGGGGCGTAACGGGCCTATCGGGGCATACTTGGGCATATCCGGGCAAAAAATGCCCAAAACTTGCGCAACCTTGGCAACCGTGGTCCATTCCTCTCTATATGCCTAGCCTTGCCAACCGTGGTCCATTCCTCACTATATGCCATGGCCTTGTGCCCATGGTCTTCCCAAGACAGCGTCCAAGGCCCCCGGAAGGCCAAGGGAGCCCAACCCAGCAATGCCCTGCTATGGCAAGCCAAGGCCAAGCATTCCGGTGCCTATCCGGGCAAAAATGCGATTCCTCTCTATATGCCTAGCCTTGGCAACCGTGGTCCATTCCCCACCATATGCCATGGCCTTGTGCCCATGGTCTTCCCAAGACAGTGTCCAAGGCGCCCGGAAGGCCAAGGGAGCCCAACCCAGCAATGCCCTGCTTTGGCAAGCCAAGGCCAAGCATTCCGGTGCCTAACCTTGGCAACCGTGGTCCTTTCCTCACCATATGCCATGGCCTTGTGCCCATGGTCTTCGCAAGACATCGTCCAAGGCGCCCAAAAGGCCAAGGGAGCCCAACCCAGCAATGCCCTGCTAGGGCAAGCCAAGGCCAAGCATTCCGGTGCCTAACCTTGGCAACCGTGGTCCTTTCCTCACCATATGCCATGGCCTTGTGCCCATGGTCTTCGCAAGACATCGTCCAAGGCGCCCAAAAGGCCAAGGGAGCCCAACCCAGCAATGCCTTGCTAGGACAAGCCAAGGCCAAGCATTCCGGTGCCTATCCGGGCAAAAACGCCCAAAGCATGCCCATTCCTTAGCCTATCCAGGCAAAAACGCCCAAAATCTGCACATTCTAGTGCCTATCCGGGCAAAAACGCCCACCAGCATGCCACCCTCCTATAGGGTTTGCGCAACCAACCA
>NW_027518907.1:105000-107500 GCF_043159265.1 Tasmannia lanceolata | reverse complement strand
CTGCGATGGGCCAGTGCCCAAGGCTTGTGAGCAAGGCTTGTATGCATGGCTTGTGTGCAAGGCTAGCGTCCAAGGCTTGTGCGCATGGCTTGTGCGCAAGGCTTGTGTCCAAGGCTTTTGTGCAAGGCTCGTGCGCAAGGCTAGTGTGCAAGGCTTGTGCGCATTGGCAGGTAGCCCACCAGCATGCACGATCCAAATGCCACTCACGCGACAACACGGTGCCAAGCCGGGCATGGTGTGCACTCAAAACCAATCAACGGACAGAGGTCATGCGTCATGGGGGGGATCTAGCAAGGCCATGGGGAAGGTCATGGAGGACCTTGGAAGCAAGCGCAAGACGAGAGCGAATCGAACAAGGGGCCAGGACGGGGCCTTGTGCCCATGGTCTTCGCAAGACAGCGTCCAAGGCACCCGAAAGCCCAAGGGAACCCAAACCCGGCCGACACTTGCAATCGCACATGCTCTCTGCAACACACCATCAATGCCGCCCAACGGGGCCAGCACGAGCAGTCCTCCGCGGTCCCCTGGCCCTGCGCACGTTTGTCTTCGAAACCGAGCATCAATGCCACAGAAAGTGCCGGGGCGCCAGCTGGAGCCATCATCCGCGTTGCCATGGCTCGCTTGGCCTTGGCTTGCCAGGCCCCGACACGAGCAATCGCGCATTTTCTTTGCAACCGACCATCAATGCCGCCCAACGGGGCCAGCACGAGCAGTCATCCGCGGTCCCCTGGCCCTGCGCACGTTTGTCTTTGAAACCGAGCATCAATGCCACAGAAAGTGCCGGGGCGCCAGCTGGAGCCATCATCCGACGTGCCATGGCTCTGGTCCCATGGTCTTCGCAACCGAGCATTCGTGACACCCGCGGGGCCAGGACACCAACCCTTCCGACACGAGCATTCGCGCATGTTCTTTGGCCACACAACGGCGCCAGCACGAGCAAAATCATCCGCGGTGCGGTGGCCTTGCACGGCCTTTTGTCTTTGGAACCAACCATCAGTGCCACGGGAAGTGCCGGAGTCCCGGCATCCGCGGTGCCAAGTCATTGCGCCCTTGGTCTCTGCAGCGGGGCATGCCGGGCACTCCCAACCATTGCAAGCAAGCAAGCAAGCAAGAAAGAAAGTAAGTAAGTAAGTAAGTATTACATATAGGGGCGGGACATGCGGGGAGATCTGCGAAACGTGCATTACGGGGCACACGCGTACCTACCGGGGCATACCGACCCCTATTGGGGCACACGTGTGCATATCGGGGCATACCGGGCCTATCGGGGCACACGCGTACATACCGGGGCATACCGAGCCCTACTGGGGCACACGTGCGCATATCGGGGCGTACCAAGCCTATCGGGGCATACGCATGTATCCCAAGGCATACCGAGTCAATCCGGGCATACGCGTTCATACCGGGGCGTAACGGGCCTATCGGGGCATACTTGGGCATATCCGGGCAAAAAATGCCCAAAACTTGCGCAACCTTGGCAACCGTGGTCCATTCCTCTCTATATGCCTAGCCTTGCCAACCGTGGTCCATTCCTCACTATATGCCATGGCCTTGTGCCCATGGTCTTCCCAAGACAGCGTCCAAGGCCCCCGGAAGGCCAAGGGAGCCCAACCCAGCAATGCCCTGCTATGGCAAGCCAAGGCCAAGCATTCCGGTGCCTATCCGGGCAAAAATGCAATTCCTCTCTATATGCCTAGCCTTGGCAACCGTGGTCCATTCCCCACCATATGCCATGGCCTTGTGCCCATGGTCTTCCCAAGACAGTGTCCAAGGCGCCCGGAAGGCCAAGGGAGCCCAACCCAGCAATGCCCTGCTTTGGCAAGCCAAGGCCAAGCATTCCGGTGCCTAACCTTGGCAACCGTGGTCCTTTCCTCACCATATGCCATGGCCTTGTGCCCATGGTCTTCGCAAGACATCGTCCAAGGCGCCCAAAAGGCCAAGGGAGCCCAACCCAGCAATGCCTTGCTAGGACAAGCCAAGGCCAAGCATTCCGGTGCCTATCCGGGCAAAAACGCCCAAAGCATGCCCATTCCTTAGCCTATCCAGGCAAAAACGCCCAAAATCTGCACATTCTAGTGCCTATCCGGGCAAAAACGCCCACCAGCATGCCACCCTCCTATAGGGTTTGCGCAACCAACCAGCCTAACCACCAGTGGCAACCAAAGGTGCTGTTAGCGACGACTTCTGAAGACGCAACGAGACGCGACGTGTTTGCGCCCAGACGCGACGAGACGATGCGGGATCTGCGCCCAAGAATGCCTAGACCCGTCGACTTGATGCGGGATCAGCTCGCCCAAGCATGCCTAGTGTGCAAGGCCTGTGTGCAAGGCTAGTGTCCAAGGCTAGTGTGCAAGGCTCATGTGGAACGCTAGTGCGCAAGGCTAGTGCCCAAGGCTTGTGTGCCAGGCCCGTGTGCAAGGCTAGTGTCCAGGGCTTGTGTGCATTGCTTGAGTGCAAGGCTTGTGTGCATTGCTCGAGTGCATGGCTTGTGTGCAAGGGT
>NW_027518907.1:87500-95000 GCF_043159265.1 Tasmannia lanceolata | reverse complement strand
CGAGCCTAGCAAGGTAGGTGTGCTCCCAAAACCAAACAACGCACAAAGGGAGCAAACACGGGCAAACAAGTGACGCCATGGCCTACTCGCCCACCGCCCTCTATATTGCCTAACCTTGGCAACCATGGTCCATTCCCCACTATATGCCATGGCCTTGTGCCCATGGTCTTCACAAGACAGCATCCAAGGCGCCTGAAAGGCCAAGGGAGCCCAACCCAGCAATGCCCAGCCAAGGCCAGGCATTCCAGTGCCTACCCGGGCAAAAACGCCCAAAGCATGCCCCATTCGTTAGCCTATCCAGGCAAAAACGCCCAAAACCAGCCCATTCCAGTGCCTATCCGGGGAAAACGCCCAAAGCAAGCCCATTCCTTAGCCTATCCAGGCAAAAACGCCCAAAACCAGCACATTCCAGTGCCTATCCGGGCAAAAACGCCCTAAGCCTGCGCATTCCAGCGCCCCGCAGCATGCCACCCTCCTATAGGGTTTGCGCAACCAACCCGCCTAACCACCAGTGGCAACCAAAGGTGCTGTTAGCGACGACTTCTGAAGACGCAACGAGACGCGACGGGTTTGCGCCCAGACGCGACGAGGCGATGCGGGATCTGCGCCCAACCGTGCCTACACCCGCCGACTTGATGCGGGAGCTGCTGGCCCAAGCATGCCTAGCGTGCAAGGCCTGCGTGCAAGGCTAGTGTGCAAGGCTCGTGGGCAAGGCTAGTGCGCAAGGCTAGTGCCCAAGGTCTGTGTGCAAGGCTAGTGCCCAAGGCTAGTGAGCATGGCCTGTGTGCAAGGCTAGTGTGCAAGGCTTGTATGCAAGGCTAGTGTGCAAGGCTGGTGTGCAAGGCTTGTGGGCAAGGCTGGTGCGCAAGGCTAGTTCCCAAGGGTTGTGTGCAAGGCTAGTGCCCAAGGCAAGTGCGCAAGGCTCGTGCCCAAAGCTAGTGCGCAAGGCTTGTGTGCAAGGCTACTGCGATGGGCCAGTGCCCAAGGCTTGTGAGCAAGGCTTGTATGCATGGCTTGTGTGCAAGGCTAGCGTCCAAGGCTTGTGCGCATGGCTTGTGCGCAAGGCTTGTGTCCAAGGCTTTTGTGCAAGGCTCGTGCGCAAGGCTAGTGTGCAAGGCTTGTGCGCATTGGCAGGTAGCCCACCAGCATGCACGATCCAAATGCCACTCACGCGACAACACGGTGCCAAGCCGGGCATGGTGTGCACTCAAAACCAATCAACGGACAGAGGTCATGCGTCATGGGGGGGATCTAGCAAGGCCATGGGGAAGGTCATGGAGGACCTTGGAAGCAAGCGCAAGACGAGAGCGAATCGAACAAGGGGCCAGGACGGGGCCTTGTGCCCATGGTCTTCGCAAGACAGCGTCCAAGGCACCCGAAAGCCCAAGGGAACCCAAACCCGGCCGACACTTGCAATCGCACATGCTCTCTGCAACACACCATCAATGCCGCCCAACGGGGCCAGCACGAGCAGTCCTCCGCGGTCCCCTGGCCCTGCGCACGTTTGTCTTCGAAACCGAGCATCAATGCCACAGAAAGTGCCGGGGCGCCAGCTGGAGCCATCATCCGCGTTGCCATGGCTCGCTTGGCCTTGGCTTGCCAGGCCCCGACACGAGCAATCGCGCATTTTCTTTGCAACCGACCATCAATGCCGCCCAACGGGGCCAGCACGAGCAGTCATCCGCGGTCCCCTGGCCCTGCGCACGTTTGTCTTTGAAACCGAGCATCAATGCCACAGAAAGTGCCGGGGCGCCAGCTGGAGCCATCATCCGACGTGCCATGGCTCTGGTCCCATGGTCTTCGCAACCGAGCATTCGTGACACCCGCGGGGCCAGGACACCAACCCTTCCGACACGAGCATTCGCGCATGTTCTTTGGCCACACAACGGCGCCAGCACGAGCAAAATCATCCGCGGTGCGGTGGCCTTGCACGGCCTTTTGTCTTTGGAACCAACCATCAGTGCCACGGGAAGTGCCGGAGTCCCGGCATCCGCGGTGCCAAGTCATTGCGCCCTTGGTCTCTGCAGCGGGGCATGCCGGGCACTCCCAACCATTGCAAGCAAGCAAGCAAGCAAGAAAGAAAGTAAGTAAGTAAGTAAGTATTACATATAGGGGCGGGACATGCGGGGAGATCTGCGAAACGTGCATTACGGGGCACACGCGTACCTACCGGGGCATACCGACCCCTATTGGGGCACACGTGTGCATATCGGGGCATACCGGGCCTATCGGGGCACACGCGTACATACCGGGGCATACCGAGCCCTACTGGGGCACACGTGCGCATATCGGGGCGTACCAAGCCTATCGGGGCATACGCATGTATCCCAAGGCATACCGAGTCAATCCGGGCATACGCGTTCATACCGGGGCGTAACGGGCCTATCGGGGCATACTTGGGCATATCCGGGCAAAAAATGCCCAAAACTTGCGCAACCTTGGCAACCGTGGTCCATTCCTCTCTATATGCCTAGCCTTGCCAACCGTGGTCCATTCCTCACTATATGCCATGGCCTTGTGCCCATGGTCTTCCCAAGACAGCGTCCAAGGCCCCCGGAAGGCCAAGGGAGCCCAACCCAGCAATGCCCTGCTATGGCAAGCCAAGGCCAAGCATTCCGGTGCCTATCCGGGCAAAAATGCAATTCCTCTCTATATGCCTAGCCTTGGCAACCGTGGTCCATTCCCCACCATATGCCATGGCCTTGTGCCCATGGTCTTCCCAAGACAGTGTCCAAGGCGCCCGGAAGGCCAAGGGAGCCCAACCCAGCAATGCCCTGCTTTGGCAAGCCAAGGCCAAGCATTCCGGTGCCTAACCTTGGCAACCGTGGTCCTTTCCTCACCATATGCCATGGCCTTGTGCCCATGGTCTTCGCAAGACATCGTCCAAGGCGCCCAAAAGGCCAAGGGAGCCCAACCCAGCAATGCCTTGCTAGGACAAGCCAAGGCCAAGCATTCCGGTGCCTATCCGGGCAAAAACGCCCAAAGCATGCCCATTCCTTAGCCTATCCAGGCAAAAACGCCCAAAATCTGCACATTCTAGTGCCTATCCGGGCAAAAACGCCCACCAGCATGCCACCCTCCTATAGGGTTTGCGCAACCAACCAGCCTAACCACCAGTGGCAACCAAAGGTGCTGTTAGCGACGACTTCTGAAGACGCAACGAGACGCGACGTGTTTGCGCCCAGACGCGACGAGACGATGCGGGATCTGCGCCCAAGAATGCCTAGACCCGTCGACTTGATGCGGGATCAGCTCGCCCAAGCATGCCTAGTGTGCAAGGCCTGTGTGCAAGGCTAGTGTCCAAGGCTAGTGTGCAAGGCTCATGTGGAACGCTAGTGCGCAAGGCTAGTGCCCAAGGCTTGTGTGCCAGGCCCGTGTGCAAGGCTAGTGTCCAGGGCTTGTGTGCATTGCTTGAGTGCAAGGCTTGTGTGCATTGCTCGAGTGCATGGCTTGTGTGCAAGGGTTGTGCGCAAGGCTAGTGTGCGGGGCTTGTGCGCATGGCTAATGTGCACGGCTTGTGTGCATGGCTACCGTGCAAGGCTAGTTTGCATGGCTAGGGTGCAAGGCTCGCATGCGAGGCTAGTGTGCAAGGCTGCGTGCAAGGGAAGCGTGCAGGGCGAGTGTGCGAGGCCACTGTGCACGGCGCCAGCACTAGCGAGCCATCATCCGCGTTGCCATGGCTCGCTTGGCCTTGGCTTGCCAGGCCCCGACACGAGCAATCGCGCATTTTCTTTGCAACCGACCATCAATGCCGCCCAACGGGGCCAGCACGAGCAGTCATCCGCGGTCCCCTGGCCCTGCGCACGTTTGTCTTTGAAACCGAGCATCAATGCCACAGAAAGTGCCGGGGCGCCAGCTGGAGCCATCATCCGACGTGCCATGGCTCGCTTGGCCTTGGCTTGCCGGGCCCCGACACGAGCAATCGCGCATTTTCTTTGCAACCGACCATCAATGCCGCCCAACGGGGCCAGCACGAGCAGTCATCCGCGGTCCCCTGGCACTGCGCACGTTTGTCTTTGAAACCGAGCATCAATGCCACAGAAAGTGCCGGGGCGCCAGCTGGAGCCATCATCCGACGTGCCATGGCTCTGGTCCCATGGTCTTCGCAACCGAGCATTCGTGACACCCGCGGGGCCAGGACACCAACCCTTCCGACACGAGCATTCGCGCATGTTCTTTGGCCACACAACGGCGCCAGCACGAGCAAAATCATCCGCGGTGCGGTGGCCTTGCACGGCCTTTTGTCTTTGGAACCAACCATCAGTGCCACGGGAAGTGCCGGAGTCCCGGCATCCGCGGTGCCAAGTCATTGCGCCCTTGGTCTCTGCAGCGGGGCATGCCGGGCACTCCCAACCATTGCAAGCAAGCAAGCAAGCAAGAAAGAAAGTAAGTAAGTAAGTAAGTATTACATATAGGGGCGGGACATGCGGGGAGATCTGCGAAACGTGCATTACGGGGCACACGCGTACCTACCGGGGCATACCGACCCCTATTGGGGCACACGTGTGCATATCGGGGCATACCGGGCCTATCGGGGCACACGCGTACATACCGGGGCATACCGAGCCCTACTGGGGCACACGTGCGCATATCGGGGCGTACCAAGCCTATCGGGGCATACGCATGTATCCCAAGGCATACCGAGTCAATCCGGGCATACGCGTTCATACCGGGGCGTAACGGGCCTATCGGGGCATACTTGGGCATATCCGGGCAAAAAATGCCCAAAACTTGCGCAACCTTGGCAACCGTGGTCCATTCCTCTCTATATGCCTAGCCTTGCCAACCGTGGTCCATTCCTCACTATATGCCATGGCCTTGTGCCCATGGTCTTCCCAAGACAGCGTCCAAGGCCCCCGGAAGGCCAAGGGAGCCCAACCCAGCAATGCCCTGCTATGGCAAGCCAAGGCCAAGCATTCCGGTGCCTATCCGGGCAAAAATGCAATTCCTCTCTATATGCCTAGCCTTGGCAACCGTGGTCCATTCCCCACCATATGCCATGGCCTTGTGCCCATGGTCTTCCCAAGACAGTGTCCAAGGCGCCCGGAAGGCCAAGGGAGCCCAACCCAGCAATGCCCTGCTTTGGCAAGCCAAGGCCAAGCATTCCGGTGCCTAACCTTGGCAACCGTGGTCCTTTCCTCACCATATGCCATGGCCTTGTGCCCATGGTCTTCGCAAGACATCGTCCAAGGCGCCCAAAAGGCCAAGGGAGCCCAACCCAGCAATGCCTTGCTAGGACAAGCCAAGGCCAAGCATTCCGGTGCCTATCCGGGCAAAAACGCCCAAAGCATGCCCATTCCTTAGCCTATCCAGGCAAAAACGCCCAAAATCTGCACATTCTAGTGCCTATCCGGGCAAAAACGCCCACCAGCATGCCACCCTCCTATAGGGTTTGCGCAACCAACCAGCCTAACCACCAGTGGCAACCAAAGGTGCTGTTAGCGACGACTTCTGAAGACGCAACGAGACGCGACGTGTTTGCGCCCAGACGCGACGAGACGATGCGGGATCTGCGCCCAAGAATGCCTAGACCCGTCGACTTGATGCGGGATCAGCTCGCCCAAGCATGCCTAGTGTGCAAGGCCTGTGTGCAAGGCTAGTGTCCAAGGCTAGTGTGCAAGGCTCATGTGGAACGCTAGTGCGCAAGGCTAGTGCCCAAGGCTTGTGTGCCAGGCCCGTGTGCAAGGCTAGTGTCCAGGGCTTGTGTGCATTGCTTGAGTGCAAGGCTTGTGTGCATTGCTCGAGTGCATGGCTTGTGTGCAAGGGTTGTGCGCAAGGCTAGTGTGCGGGGCTTGTGCGCATGGCTAATGTGCACGGCTTGTGTGCATGGCTACCGTGCAAGGCTAGTTTGCATGGCTAGGGTGCAAGGCTCGCATGCGAGGCTAGTGTGCAAGGCTGCGTGCAAGGGAAGCGTGCAGGGCGAGTGTGCGAGGCCACTGTGCACGGCGCCAGCACTAGCGAGCCATCATCCGCGTTGCCATGGCTCGCTTGGCCTTGGCTTGCCAGGCCCCGACACGAGCAATCGCGCATTTTCTTTGCAACCGACCATCAATGCCGCCCAACGGGGCCAGCACGAGCAGTCATCCGCGGTCCCCTGGCCCTGCGCACGTTTGTCTTTGAAACCGAGCATCAATGCCACAGAAAGTGCCGGGGCGCCAGCTGGAGCCATCATCCGACGTGCCATGGCTCGCTTGGCCTTGGCTTGCCGGGCCCCGACACGAGCAATCGCGCATTTTCTTTGCAACCGACCATCAATGCCGCCCAACGGGGCCAGCACGAGCAGTCATCCGCGGTCCCCTGGCACTGCGCACGTTTGTCTTTGAAACCGAGCATCAATGCCACAGAAAGTGCCGGGGCGCCAGCTGGAGCCATCATCCGACGTGCCATGGCTCTGGTCCCATGGTCTTCGCAACCGAGCATTCGTGACACCCGCGGGGCCAGGACACCAACCCTTCCGACACGAGCATTCGCGCATGTTCTTTGGCCACACAACGGCGCCAGCACGAGCAAAATCATCCGCGGTGCGGTGGCCTTGCACGGCCTTTTGTCTTTGGAACCAACCATCAGTGCCACGGGAAGTGCCGGAGTCCCGGCATCCGCGGTGCCAAGTCATTGCGCCCTTGGTCTCTGCAGCGGGGCATGCCGGGCACTCCCAACCATTGCAAGCAAGCAAGCAAGCAAGAAAGAAAGTAAGTAAGTAAGTAAGTATTACATATAGGGGCGGGACATGCGGGGAGATCTGCGAAACGTGCATTACGGGGCACACGCGTACCTACCGGGGCATACCGACCCCTATTGGGGCACACGTGTGCATATCGGGGCATACCGGGCCTATCAGGGCATACCGGGCCTATCGGGGCACACGCGTACATACCGGGGCATACCGAGCCCTACTGGGGCACACGTGCGCATATCGGGGCGTACCAAGCCTATCGGGGCATACGCATGTATCCCAAGGCATACCGAGTCTATCCGGGCATACGCGTTCATACCGGGGCGTAACGGGCCTATCGGGGCATACTTGGGCATATCCGGGCAAAAAATGCCCAAAACTTGCGCAACCTTGGCAACCGTGGTCCATTCCTCTCTATATGCCTAGCCTTGCCAACCGTGGTCCATTCCTCACTATATGCCATGGCCTTGTGCCCATGGTCTTCCCAAGACAGCGTCCAAGGCCCCCGGAAGGCCAAGGGAGCCCAACCCAGCAATGCCCTGCTATGGCAAGCCAAGGCCAAGCATTCCGGTGCCTATCCGGGCAAAAATGCGATTCCTCTCTATATGCCTAGCCTTGGCAACCGTGGTCCATTCCCCACCATATGCCATGGCCTTGTGCCCATGGTCTTCCCAAGACAGTGTCCAAGGCGCCCGGAAGGCCAAGGGAGCCCAACCCAGCAATGCCCTGCTTTGGCAAGCCAAGGCCAAGCATTCCGGTGCCTAACCTTGGCAACCGTGGTCCTTTCCTCACCATATGCCATGGCCTTGTGCCCATGGTCTTCGCAA
>NW_027518907.1:62500-70000 GCF_043159265.1 Tasmannia lanceolata | reverse complement strand
AGTCGGGTCTAAGTTAGGAGCAAACCCGAGACTAGCCATGGTCTAACCAGGAGGAAGCAGGGTACAAACCAGGGTGCGGACCACGGTGCACCAGGGTGCGAACCAGCAGGGAACCAGGGTGCGAACCAGCAGGGGAACCAGGGTGCAACCAGCATCGAACCTGGGTGCAACCAGCAGCGAACCTGGGTGCGAACCAGTAGGGAACCAGGGTGCAACCAGCATCGAACCTGGGTGCAACCAGCAGCGAACCTGGGTGCAACCAGGGTCTAACCAGAGGCTATCCAGGGGGAAAACAGACCCTACATGCTTCCTAACATGGTTTTTCTTTTAAAGTAAAAGATATGCATGAAAACAGACCCTACATAGAATTGAAATAAATGCCTACCTCTTTGGAAACCCACTTTGTGTTTGATTTTTCTTTGATGGTAATTCCTTGAAGATGATTCCTTGCTTGATAATGACTGCTTTTGATATATATCACCCAACGTATAAAATCACCCGATCCGGCAAGGATGGCCGAACCCTTGAAGAGATGAGGGAGAGGGATGAATTTTCTAAGAGAGGGGTTCTTTTTCTTCTTTTTGTTGGATGGTGGGATGAGAGGGTATTTATAGGAGAATGGGATAGGAGGTTAGGTGAGGTTAGGTGAGGTTAGGTAAGGTTAGGTGAGGTTAGGTGGTTAGGTGAGGTTAGGTGAGGTTAGGTGAGGTTTGGATGGTTAGGATGAGAGGAGAGGTTAGGTGAGGTTAGGTGAGGTTTGGATGGTTAGGATGAGAGGAGAGGTTAGGTGGTTTTGGATGGTTAGACCCAGGTCAAGATCTGCCATTGATCTAACGATTTACGGAAATCGGGTCTCGGAATGGAATCAGGGTTCGGGCTATGAAGTGACCCTATCTTATTTTGTCCCGATTGATGATCCGTAAAGTCAGATCAAGATATTAATGACCTAAAACATATATTAGGTTATTGTTGGTTAAAGTAAAGCAAAATGTGGGTGTCTACAGATGCCCCTCTTTGGTAGAGACGACGTAGTCATCGAATACCAAAGCTAAAATGACAGAACCATTTTGCGTAACTTTAATCGACAAAGGAACCCCCTAAACACAATGCAACCTAATATAATGCAAGACCTTAGATGAAATCCTAGAATTGGAATGCAATAAAACAAACCCGCTGCGGTGCCGCTGGCAACGAGAGAAATGGGATACCATTTTCAAATGGATTTTCGGAGGGAAAGGAATATCGCTTTTGAACAGCTTCAGAGGAAATGAGACGTCATTTTCAAATGGTCTCAGAGAGAATAATGGATGACTTTTGAAAGATTCTTAATGAAAATGCAGCATCATTTTTGAATGGGCTTGGGCAAGATAAAATACCTTATTTATACGGATTCCAAGGAAATGAGACATCATAGTTGTATGATGTTCAAAGGGTATAAGAGATCATTGTTGTATGGACTTGAAGAGAATGAAATACCGTATTTGTACGGATTCCAAGGAAATGAGACATCATAGTTGTATGATGTTCAAAGGGGATAAGAGACCATAGTTGTATGGACTCGAAGAGAATGAAATACCGTATTTGTACGGATTCCAAGGAAATGAGACATCATAGTTGTATGATATTCAAAGGGTATAAGAGACCATAGTTGTATGGACTCGAAGAGAATGAAATACCGTATTTGTACGGATTCCAAGGAAATGAGACATCATAGTTGTATGATGTTCAAAGGGTATAAGAGACCATAGTTGTATGGACTCGAAGAGAATGAAATACCGTATTTGTAAGGATTCCAAGGAAATGAGACATCATAGTTGTATGATGTTCAAAGGGGATAAGAGACCATAGTTGTATGGACTCGAAGAGAATGAAATACCGTATTTGTACGGATTCCAAGGAAATGAGACATCATAGATGTATGATGTTCAAAGAGGATAAGAGACCATAGTTGTATGGACTCGAAGAAAAGAGGCACCGTTCACAAACGGGCTCAAGGAGAAGACAAGACCATTCACAAATGGACTCGAGAAATGAGGCACCATTCACAAACGGGCTCAAGGAGGACGATACCATTCACAAATGGATTCGAGAAAAGAGGCGCCATTCACAAATGGGCTCAAGGATAAGACAAGACCATTCACAAATGGACTCGAGAAATGAGGCACCATTCACAAACGGGCTCAAGGAGAAGACGAGACCATTCACAAATGGATTCGAGAAATGAGGCACCGTTCACAAACGGGCTCAAGGAGAAGACAAGACCATTCACAAATGGACTCGAGAAATGAGGCACCGTTCACAAACGGGCTCAAAGAGGACACGAGACCATTCACAAATGGACTCAGAAAATGAGGCACCGTTCACAAACGGGCTCAAGGAGAAGATGAGACCATTCACAAATGGACTCAGAGAATGAGACACCGTTCACAAACGGGTTCAAGGAGAAGACGAGACCATTCACAAATGGACTTGAGAAATGAGGCCCCGTTCACAAACGGGCTCGAAGAATTTAGAGATTTTTTATGAACTTGAATTTGACGTAGGATTGGATTTTTTTTATTTTTTTTTTTAATTAAGGATTTGGATTTGATAAATTTTTTTATTTTTGGAAAATGAGGTACCGTCCGCAAACGGGCTCAAGGAGAAGATGAGACCATTCATAAATGGCCTCGAGAACAGAGGCACCGTTCACAAACGGGCTCAAAGAGGACATTAGAGCATTCACAAATGGACTCAGAGAATGAGAAACCTGTTCACAAACGGGTTCAAGGAGAAGACGAGACCATTCACAAATGGACTTGAGAAATGAGGCACCTTTCACAAAAGGGCTCAAAGAGGACATGAGATTTTTCATGAACTTGAATTTGACGTAAGATTGGATTTGTTTGAACCGGGGATTGGATTTGATGAATTTTGGATTTTTTTTTTATTAATTTTTTTTTTGAACTCAATGAAATCGGGGACATTATAGATCGTGCCCAGTAAAGATATTGGAAACCAAGACTTTGACGAATGATGAGACGACCAACCTTATGAACGAAGAACCATTAGTAACAAGAATGGATTAGGAACACTTTTATGAAACTTCAACAAGATTTTTCTCAATGAGACTGTTGGTCTTGTCTTCTGGGGATTTTGATAACTGAAACCTTGAACAAGATACTTGAAATTGGTAATTTAGAACAACGGCTCTCTAACATGGAAAAGCGGGATCTGTTTTTTGACAGGTGCTTAGATGAACATTTCTTGACCAGGATAGTATTTAACTAACCGGAAGGAAATTCTGAATTTTAATGGTTCATCTTTCTGAGAAATTGGCTCAACCACCATTGCATCTGGGGCTCTTCCAAGCTTAAGGTGCCTTCCTGGGGTATGATCTTTTTACGGAAGCTGGGCTTTCTGATGTTTCTACTTCTGAACTCTTCTGAGTTGATCTTCTTTGAAATGTAGCTGTTTGACTAGATTCTCGAACCCTTTCAGGTATAATTGCAGGGAGCTGCCTAGGCCGGGCCTCCTTCACCAAGACAGTTACATCATTTGGACATAGGAACGACGATTGACTCTTTCTAAAGAGAAAACTTAGATGAAAGGCACTACTCAAAGGATTGAGCAGCCCTGAAGGAGTGAACTTAGAATAACAAAGATTGACTGACTATACTGACAAACACAGTGATGCTTCTGACTTAGTTAATATTTTGTTTGGTAAGTCTATCCTTTCGAGGAATAGTTTTTCAATTGGTAAACACTGGACTTTTTCCTTAAAACAGTAATGCCTCAAGGATTTAATTACGCCCCCTAAGATTGCTTAGCTTCAATGCCCCCAGTTTTGAGGATATCACTTGAATTTGCTTGAACTTCAGTTGATCTTCAGTCTTGATACCAGCTGTAGCCTTCTTATAATGATTCTCTTACCGTGACCAAGTCACCTCTTCGGGGTTTTTAACTTGGCGGACCGCGCTAGCCTTAACTTTTGCCTGAACCACCATTCTAGGTTTTCGATCCAGCAGGCTATCCCCTTAGCTTTTGCCTAAGCCGCCCTTTCGGGTTTTCAACTTAGCAGGGGAATGATCTTAAATTTTGCCTAGACCGCCCTTTCAGGTTTTCAGTCTAGCAGATCTTCAAACTCCGTTCGTTTTCTTATTCATCATTTTTTTTTATTGTGTCTCGGGACCTAGCTCATTAGTTCTGAACACCAGAAGGACTTTATAGGTAGGATAGGGCTTTTCAAAGAATGGCTTAAGGTTCAACAAAGATTTCGACCGAACCTGTGAACAGGTTGCCTACATATCCCAAGGTAGGAATCAGGTCGTGTGTAGGTCAAGGCGAATGCCCCTAGTTTGAAGATCAATTGTTTGAAGGTTAATTGATTTTTTTCCTTTTTTCTTTTCTTTCTGGAACAATTAACTTCTCTTCTTTTGGAACTTGTCCCTCTTTTTTTTTCTGGAACGATTGATTTTTCTTTTTCTTTTTTTTTGAATCGACCGAACTCGGTTTAACCGAGCTGCCTACGTACCCCAGTGTAGGGATCAGGTCTCGCGTAGTTCGGGGCGGATGCCCCTAGTTTGATGGGTTTTCAAGAAAATTTGATTCAGGCTCGAAGGGTTTGCAAATCGGTATTCTTTTGACATTGGGTTTTGATTTTGGGATTTAATCGGCCAAAGGAGGCCTTTCGATGTTCAGATTGGGAATCGATCTAGGTTACTAGAGTCTGTCTGGTACTGATTATTTATTTCTTTTTTTTCTCTTTTTTTTTTTTTTCACGGAGTTTGACGGCATTTCCAGGTAAGATAATGGATTTTCTTCTTTCAAGATTCTAATGCGTGCTTTCGGCTTTCATAGAGCGAAACTTGTTCCTTGACATCCTCCATCTATGGATTTGTAACTCTTGATATCTGATGACCACTTTTCAATACTTGCTCTTGAACTTCTTATCTTGAATTTGTTGGCTTCATGTTATGAATTTGAGAACCAAGGTCATTGATTGGAAATATGAAAGTTATTTCCACTCTATGCCCCTTGCATAGCATATGATATTCACTTCATTCTTTCTTGAACCTTCTATCTGGGTCTTTCTCTTGACATTAATGGTAACGCTTACGGGACCATCTTTTTATCCTCAAAACGGGTTTACCAATTCTTCACACTCTTCAGAGGGTAATGTATTTTCAATCGGCATTTATTGGATCAAGGTTTCAGTGCCAGTGTTTACCACTTCAATTTCATCTTTGAAAGGCTGAGATTGGCGCTCCTCCTCTTGTTCAAGTAATCGTTGTGACTCAAGTGGAGTTTCGTCAATTTTGTTCTCATTTGAGGAGGGAGTCTTATTTTAAGATCAGAAGCACACTTAAGAAATAGACACAAGTGAACTATTGGAACTGGAACTTTATTTAAAGAAAAAGATACTACATCTGACAACCTATCCTGAACATGTTCAGGATTCACAACTCTAAAAGAAAAACAAAAGATAACTTGCCTAGACTAGGCATTAACCTAGAACTGTAGAACCGGACTCAACAATTGTACTGACCATGATGACTGACTCAAAATAAAATAGTAAACGACTAAAACTTTAACTGCCGCAACTGTTTGGCGTTGAAGGCTCGGCGAAGGCTGGTTCGTTCTGAACATCATCATGGCTGATACTTTCAATTTTGGACAATGATGACTGATTCGCATAGGGAAATGCCCCTAGCTCAAGGATTCTGAGAGTGAACTCTGAAGGACTTAGCAAAATAATCTTGAAAAAGGTAGCCCCTAGAGGAGGAACAGACCAGGGGTACAAGCAAGATTGGATTATCTGGACCAGGCATGATCAGATCATGAGAACGCATAATCGAAAGATTGTGAGATTCTGCATCTGCCAGTTAGGGGATGGCATGAAGATACGATCGAATCGTATGACAGAAGAACGAAAGACGCACGATCAAAAGATTAGATGAGATAGCATAGGATTACTTTCAACGGATAGATCATGAATGACTAATCCTATGAGATCTTTGGAAATGATGGGATTTATATCCTAACCCCAAAGGGAAAGTTTTTATTCTTCACACATTTTATCAGTGTTACCTGAAGGCATCAACCCTAATCCTAATCTAGCGGAGTGGAGATAGGATCTCAACTCATGACTTTGTTTGTGTACCTAGGACCGATCGTAGCCATTGGAAGATGGACTACGGTCTAATCTAGACACAAATGGGTAGGATATCCTAAACTAGGCTCACACATGTGATGCACATGTGTTCGTATACTACATGCATGTGTGGGTTAATCTAGGGGTAAGGCCAAGAGTTCCCTTAGCGCGAATCCATGTTCGATATACTGTACCAGTGTCCGGCGTATCAGTACGTGAACAAGGGATCCGTTTACGTACCTTAAAGGTACTAGGCTAAGGGTGGAATGCTTCTCTAGCACAGAGGCACCAGGTGATGAAATCCCAGTCAACCATGCTAGATAACACTCCGGGTTCCTAAAATAGGATGTGTGTGCACGTGAGATGCATGGTTTAGATGCAAGTGATGTAAGTGTGTGCAATATGTTTGCGCAATCTATGATGCCTTCAGGTTTTGTTAGATTAAGTTTGAGTAAAATGTGATGAGAAAATAAAACAAGACAAACTAATCTGACAAGTATACAAGAGATAGAGTTCTTATGAGCCAGTTAAATTAAATTCAAATGAATTATCTTTTGGAATTTTAATGAAGTTAGGTGATCCCCAGCAGAGTCGCCAGACTGTGGTACCCGATCCCGCGAGAGGGGCGTGGGGCGAGCCGCCGCGCTCTCTTCTCTTGGTCTCTCGTGTCCACGCGATTGGCGTGTGCATTTTAATATTGATTTGAATTCATCTTTCATGTGAACTTGGGATCACTAAGGCAATCCGAACTCCACACGAAAGAGAATGACAGAGTCGCCACCTAGATGTGGGATCTAGGACCCGAAATTAACCAGAAATCTAGACTCGCTACCTGGTTACGAGAATGGAAGGTATGGGGAGTTATCCACCACATGCACCATTCCTGCCCGATAATCGGTCTTCGATTCCAAAAGCTAACTCTTTTAAATTTATTTTAAATGGCTCATTCAACTCTATGTTAAAGTGCGAACTAAGTGACATGCATCCTAACATCTAATTTCAATGTGAATCCTAAATGTGTATCTTGATTTATTAATTTGTCTGGATTCAATCTAAGTGAAAGTTCTCCTAGAATTCTAATTTCATGGAAAGTCCTAAGTGATTTGATTAAGTATTTACAAGAAAATTAATATACAAAACACCACAATTTGTTGTGGTGCCGACTCGCGGGTGGTATGCCATCAGACATCCAAGCTGCCTACGTACCCAAGCCTCACTGGGATCAGAGTCGACGTAGTTCGGTGCACCTAAGCTAAGCTACTTATGCCTAACTCAACTAGGACACCGACCTAGACGGGATTGACTGTTTCAACAGTTTTAGGAGAAGTTATTTAATTCAAGTTGAGGATTTTATTATCTTAGGATTT
>NW_027518907.1:52500-55000 GCF_043159265.1 Tasmannia lanceolata | reverse complement strand
TGGAGCCATCATCCGACGTGCCATGGCTCTGGTCCCATGGTCTTCGCAACCGAGCATTCGTGACACCCGCGGGGCCAGGACACCAACCCTTCCGACACGAGCATTCGCGCATGTTCTTTGGCCACACAACGGCGCCAGCACGAGCAAAATCATCCGCGGTGCGGTGGCCTTGCACGGCCTTTTGTCTTTGGAACCAACCATCAGTGCCACGGGAAGTGCCGGAGTCCCGGCATCCGCGGTGCCAAGTCATTGCGCCCTTGGTCTCTGCAGCGGGGCATGCCGGGCACTCCCAACCATTGCAAGCAAGCAAGCAAGCAAGAAAGAAAGTAAGTAAGTAAGTAAGTATTACATATAGGGGCGGGACATGCGGGGAGATCTGCGAAACGTGCATTACGGGGCACACGCGTACCTACCGGGGCATACCGACCCCTATTGGGGCACACGTGTGCATATCGGGGCATACCGGGCCTATCGGGGCACACGCGTACATACCGGGGCATACCGAGCCCTACTGGGGCACACGTGCGCATATCGGGGCGTACCAAGCCTATCGGGGCATACGCATGTATCCCAAGGCATACCGAGTCAATCCGGGCATACGCGTTCATACCGGGGCGTAACGGGCCTATCGGGGCATACTTGGGCATATCCGGGCAAAAAATGCCCAAAACTTGCGCAACCTTGGCAACCGTGGTCCATTCCTCTCTATATGCCTAGCCTTGCCAACCGTGGTCCATTCCTCACTATATGCCATGGCCTTGTGCCCATGGTCTTCCCAAGACAGCGTCCAAGGCCCCCGGAAGGCCAAGGGAGCCCAACCCAGCAATGCCCTGCTATGGCAAGCCAAGGCCAAGCATTCCGGTGCCTATCCGGGCAAAAATGCAATTCCTCTCTATATGCCTAGCCTTGGCAACCGTGGTCCATTCCCCACCATATGCCATGGCCTTGTGCCCATGGTCTTCCCAAGACAGTGTCCAAGGCGCCCGGAAGGCCAAGGGAGCCCAACCCAGCAATGCCCTGCTTTGGCAAGCCAAGGCCAAGCATTCCGGTGCCTAACCTTGGCAACCGTGGTCCTTTCCTCACCATATGCCATGGCCTTGTGCCCATGGTCTTCGCAAGACATCGTCCAAGGCGCCCAAAAGGCCAAGGGAGCCCAACCCAGCAATGCCTTGCTAGGACAAGCCAAGGCCAAGCATTCCGGTGCCTATCCGGGCAAAAACGCCCAAAGCATGCCCATTCCTTAGCCTATCCAGGCAAAAACGCCCAAAATCTGCACATTCTAGTGCCTATCCGGGCAAAAACGCCCACCAGCATGCCACCCTCCTATAGGGTTTGCGCAACCAACCAGCCTAACCACCAGTGGCAACCAAAGGTGCTGTTAGCGACGACTTCTGAAGACGCAACGAGACGCGACGTGTTTGCGCCCAGACGCGACGAGACGATGCGGGATCTGCGCCCAAGAATGCCTAGACCCGTCGACTTGATGCGGGATCAGCTCGCCCAAGCATGCCTAGTGTGCAAGGCCTGTGTGCAAGGCTAGTGTCCAAGGCTAGTGTGCAAGGCTCATGTGGAACGCTAGTGCGCAAGGCTAGTGCCCAAGGCTTGTGTGCCAGGCCCGTGTGCAAGGCTAGTGTCCAGGGCTTGTGTGCATTGCTTGAGTGCAAGGCTTGTGTGCATTGCTCGAGTGCATGGCTTGTGTGCAAGGGTTGTGCGCAAGGCTAGTGTGCGGGGCTTGTGCGCATGGCTAATGTGCACGGCTTGTGTGCATGGCTACCGTGCAAGGCTAGTTTGCATGGCTAGGGTGCAAGGCTCGCATGCGAGGCTAGTGTGCAAGGCTGCGTGCAAGGGAAGCGTGCAGGGCGAGTGTGCGAGGCCACTGTGCACGGCGCCAGCACTAGCGAGCCATCATCCGCGTTGCCATGGCTCGCTTGGCCTTGGCTTGCCAGGCCCCGACACGAGCAATCGCGCATTTTCTTTGCAACCGACCATCAATGCCGCCCAACGGGGCCAGCACGAGCAGTCATCCGCGGTCCCCTGGCCCTGCGCACGTTTGTCTTTGAAACCGAGCATCAATGCCACAGAAAGTGCCGGGGCGCCAGCTGGAGCCATCATCCGACGTGCCATGGCTCGCTTGGCCTTGGCTTGCCGGGCCCCGACACGAGCAATCGCGCATTTTCTTTGCAACCGACCATCAATGCCGCCCAACGGGGCCAGCACGAGCAGTCATCCGCGGTCCCCTGGCACTGCGCACGTTTGTCTTTGAAACCGAGCATCAATGCCACAGAAAGTGCCGGGGCGCCAGCTGGAGCCATCATCCGACGTGCCATGGCTCTGGTCCCATGGTCTTCGCAACCGAGCATTCGTGACACCCGCGGGGCCAGGACACCAACCCTTCCGACACGAGCATTCGCGCATGTTCTTTGGCCACACAACGGCGCCAGCACGAGCAAAATCATCCGCGGTGCGGTGGCCTTGCACGGCCTTTTGTCTTTGGAACCAA
>NW_027518907.1:37500-42500 GCF_043159265.1 Tasmannia lanceolata | reverse complement strand
AGGCTAGTGTGCAAGGCTGGTGTGCAAGGCTTGTGGGCAAGGCTGGTGCGCAAGGCTAGTTCCCAAGGGTTGTGTGCAAGGCTAGTGCCCAAGGCAAGTGCGCAAGGCTCGTGCCCAAAGCTAGTGCGCAAGGCTTGTGTGCAAGGCTACTGCGATGGGCCAGTGCCCAAGGCTTGTGAGCAAGGCTTGTATGCATGGCTTGTGTGCAAGGCTAGCGTCCAAGGCTTGTGCGCATGGCTTGTGCGCAAGGCTTGTGTCCAAGGCTTTTGTGCAAGGCTCGTGCGCAAGGCTAGTGTGCAAGGCTTGTGCGCATTGGCAGGTAGCCCACCAGCATGCACGATCCAAATGCCACTCACGCGACAACACGGTGCCAAGCCGGGCATGGTGTGCACTCAAAACCAATCAACGGACAGAGGTCATGCGTCATGGGGGGGATCTAGCAAGGCCATGGGGAAGGTCATGGAGGACCTTGGAAGCAAGCGCAAGACGAGAGCGAATCGAACAAGGGGCCAGGACGGGGCCTTGTGCCCATGGTCTTCGCAAGACAGCGTCCAAGGCACCCGAAAGCCCAAGGGAACCCAAACCCGGCCGACACTTGCAATCGCACATGCTCTCTGCAACACACCATCAATGCCGCCCAACGGGGCCAGCACGAGCAGTCCTCCGCGGTCCCCTGGCCCTGCGCACGTTTGTCTTCGAAACCGAGCATCAATGCCACAGAAAGTGCCGGGGCGCCAGCTGGAGCCATCATCCGCGTTGCCATGGCTCGCTTGGCCTTGGCTTGCCAGGCCCCGACACGAGCAATCGCGCATTTTCTTTGCAACCGACCATCAATGCCGCCCAACGGGGCCAGCACGAGCAGTCATCCGCGGTCCCCTGGCCCTGCGCACGTTTGTCTTTGAAACCGAGCATCAATGCCACAGAAAGTGCCGGGGCGCCAGCTGGAGCCATCATCCGACGTGCCATGGCTCTGGTCCCATGGTCTTCGCAACCGAGCATTCGTGACACCCGCGGGGCCAGGACACCAACCCTTCCGACACGAGCATTCGCGCATGTTCTTTGGCCACACAACGGCGCCAGCACGAGCAAAATCATCCGCGGTGCGGTGGCCTTGCACGGCCTTTTGTCTTTGGAACCAACCATCAGTGCCACGGGAAGTGCCGGAGTCCCGGCATCCGCGGTGCCAAGTCATTGCGCCCTTGGTCTCTGCAGCGGGGCATGCCGGGCACTCCCAACCATTGCAAGCAAGCAAGCAAGCAAGAAAGAAAGTAAGTAAGTAAGTAAGTATTACATATAGGGGCGGGACATGCGGGGAGATCTGCGAAACGTGCATTACGGGGCACACGCGTACCTACCGGGGCATACCGACCCCTATTGGGGCACACGTGTGCATATCGGGGCATACCGGGCCTATCGGGGCACACGCGTACATACCGGGGCATACCGAGCCCTACTGGGGCACACGTGCGCATATCGGGGCGTACCAAGCCTATCGGGGCATACGCATGTATCCCAAGGCATACCGAGTCTATCCGGGCATACGCGTTCATACCGGGGCGTAACGGGCCTATCGGGGCATACTTGGGCATATCCGGGCAAAAAATGCCCAAAACTTGCGCAACCTTGGCAACCGTGGTCCATTCCTCTCTATATGCCTAGCCTTGCCAACCGTGGTCCATTCCTCACTATATGCCATGGCCTTGTGCCCATGGTCTTCCCAAGACAGCGTCCAAGGCCCCCGGAAGGCCAAGGGAGCCCAACCCAGCAATGCCCTGCTATGGCAAGCCAAGGCCAAGCATTCCGGTGCCTATCCGGGCAAAAATGCAATTCCTCTCTATATGCCTAGCCTTGGCAACCGTGGTCCATTCCCCACCATATGCCATGGCCTTGTGCCCATGGTCTTCCCAAGACAGTGTCCAAGGCGCCCGGAAGGCCAAGGGAGCCCAACCCAGCAATGCCCTGCTTTGGCAAGCCAAGGCCAAGCATTCCGGTGCCTAACCTTGGCAACCGTGGTCCTTTCCTCACCATATGCCATGGCCTTGTGCCCATGGTCTTCGCAAGACATCGTCCAAGGCGCCCAAAAGGCCAAGGGAGCCCAACCCAGCAATGCCTTGCTAGGACAAGCCAAGGCCAAGCATTCCGGTGCCTATCCGGGCAAAAACGCCCAAAGCATGCCCATTCCTTAGCCTATCCAGGCAAAAACGCCCAAAATCTGCACATTCTAGTGCCTATCCGGGCAAAAACGCCCACCAGCATGCCACCCTCCTATAGGGTTTGCGCAACCAACCAGCCTAACCACCAGTGGCAACCAAAGGTGCTGTTAGCGACGACTTCTGAAGACGCAACGAGACGCGACGTGTTTGCGCCCAGACGCGACGAGACGATGCGGGATCTGCGCCCAAGAATGCCTAGACCCGTCGACTTGATGCGGGATCAGCTCGCCCAAGCATGCCTAGTGTGCAAGGCCTGTGTGCAAGGCTAGTGTCCAAGGCTAGTGTGCAAGGCTCATGTGGAACGCTAGTGCGCAAGGCTAGTGCCCAAGGCTTGTGTGCCAGGCCCGTGTGCAAGGCTAGTGTCCAGGGCTTGTGTGCATTGCTTGAGTGCAAGGCTTGTGTGCATTGCTCGAGTGCATGGCTTGTGTGCAAGGGTTGTGCGCAAGGCTAGTGTGCGGGGCTTGTGCGCATGGCTAATGTGCACGGCTTGTGTGCATGGCTACCGTGCAAGGCTAGTTTGCATGGCTAGGGTGCAAGGCTCGCATGCGAGGCTAGTGTGCAAGGCTGCGTGCAAGGGAAGCGTGCAGGGCGAGTGTGCGAGGCCACTGTGCACGGCGCCAGCACTAGCGAGCCATCATCCGCGTTGCCATGGCTCGCTTGGCCTTGGCTTGCCAGGCCCCGACACGAGCAATCGCGCATTTTCTTTGCAACCGACCATCAATGCCGCCCAACGGGGCCAGCACGAGCAGTCATCCGCGGTCCCCTGGCCCTGCGCACGTTTGTCTTTGAAACCGAGCATCAATGCCACAGAAAGTGCCGGGGCGCCAGCTGGAGCCATCATCCGACGTGCCATGGCTCGCTTGGCCTTGGCTTGCCGGGCCCCGACACGAGCAATCGCGCATTTTCTTTGCAACCGACCATCAATGCCGCCCAACGGGGCCAGCACGAGCAGTCATCCGCGGTCCCCTGGCACTGCGCACGTTTGTCTTTGAAACCGAGCATCAATGCCACAGAAAGTGCCGGGGCGCCAGCTGGAGCCATCATCCGACGTGCCATGGCTCTGGTCCCATGGTCTTCGCAACCGAGCATTCGTGACACCCGCGGGGCCAGGACACCAACCCTTCCGACACGAGCATTCGCGCATGTTCTTTGGCCACACAACGGCGCCAGCACGAGCAAAATCATCCGCGGTGCGGTGGCCTTGCACGGCCTTTTGTCTTTGGAACCAACCATCAGTGCCACGGGAAGTGCCGGAGTCCCGGCATCCGCGGTGCCAAGTCATTGCGCCCTTGGTCTCTGCAGCGGGGCATGCCGGGCACTCCCAACCATTGCAAGCAAGCAAGCAAGCAAGAAAGAAAGTAAGTAAGTAAGTATTACATATAGGGGCGGGACATGCGGGGAGATCTGCGAAACGTGCATTACGGGGCACACGCGTACCTACCGGGGCATACCGACCCCTATTGGGGCACACGTGTGCATATCGGGGCATACCGGGCCTATCAGGGCATACCGGGCCTATCGGGGCACACGCGTACATACCGGGGCATACCGAGCCCTACTGGGGCACACGTGCGCATATCGGGGCGTACCAAGCCTATCGGGGCATACGCATGTATCCCAAGGCATACCGAGTCTATCCGGGCATACGCGTTCATACCGGGGCGTAACGGGCCTATCGGGGCATACTTGGGCATATCCGGGCAAAAAATGCCCAAAACTTGCGCAACCTTGGCAACCGTGGTCCATTCCTCTCTATATGCCTAGCCTTGCCAACCGTGGTCCATTCCTCACTATATGCCATGGCCTTGTGCCCATGGTCTTCCCAAGACAGCGTCCAAGGCCCCCGGAAGGCCAAGGGAGCCCAACCCAGCAATGCCCTGCTATGGCAAGCCAAGGCCAAGCATTCCGGTGCCTATCCGGGCAAAAATGCGATTCCTCTCTATATGCCTAGCCTTGGCAACCGTGGTCCATTCCCCACCATATGCCATGGCCTTGTGCCCATGGTCTTCCCAAGACAGTGTCCAAGGCGCCCGGAAGGCCAAGGGAGCCCAACCCAGCAATGCCCTGCTTTGGCAAGCCAAGGCCAAGCATTCCGGTGCCTAACCTTGGCAACCGTGGTCCTTTCCTCACCATATGCCATGGCCTTGTGCCCATGGTCTTCGCAAGACATCGTCCAAGGCGCCCAAAAGGCCAAGGGAGCCCAACCCAGCAATGCCCTGCTAGGGCAAGCCAAGGCCAAGCATTCCGGTGCCTAACCTTGGCAACCGTGGTCCTTTCCTCACCATATGCCATGGCCTTGTGCCCATGGTCTTCGCAAGACATCGTCCAAGGCGCCCAAAAGGCCAAGGGAGCCCAACCCAGCAATGCCTTGCTAGGACAAGCCAAGGCCAAGCATTCCGGTGCCTATCCGGGCAAAAACGCCCAAAGCATGCCCATTCCTTAGCCTATCCAGGCAAAAACGCCCAAAATCTGCACATTATAGTGCCTATCCGGGCAAAAACGCCCACCAGCATGCCACCCTCCTATAGGGTTTGCGCAACCAACCAGCCTAACCACCAGTGGCAACCAAAGGTGCTGTTAGCGACGACTTCTGAAGACGCAACGAGACGCGACGTGTTTGCGCCCAGACGCGACGAGACGATGCGGGATCTGCGCCCAAGAATGCCTAGACCCGTCGACTTGATGCGGGATCAGCTCGCCCAAGCATGCCTAGTGTGCAAGGACTGTGTGCAAGGCTAGTGTCCAAGGCTAGTGCTCAAGGCTTGTGTGCAGGGCCAGTGCCCAAGG
>NW_027518907.1:27500-30000 GCF_043159265.1 Tasmannia lanceolata | reverse complement strand
AAGGGAGGTAAGCTCACAGGTACGAAGAAAAGGAACCCTTGTGCGCATTGGCGGAGGCAAACTACCCAACCAAGCCAGCAGCAACCAAGCCATAGGGTTGCAAACAGACGTGCAACCCAGTACCCACAAGGGCAGGGGTAAGCCGCCGAGCCTAGCAAGGTAGGTGTGCTCCCAAAACCAAACAACGCACAAAGGGAGCAAACACGGGCAAACAAGTGACGCCATGGCCTACTCGCCCACCGCCCTCTATATTGCCTAACCTTGGCAACCATGGTCCATTCCCCACTATATGCCATGGCCTTGTGCCCATGGTCTTCACAAGACAGCATCCAAGGCGCCTGAAAGGCCAAGGGAGCCCAACCCAGCAATGCCCAGCCAAGGCCAGGCATTCCAGTGCCTACCCGGGCAAAAACGCCCAAAGCATGCCCCATTCGTTAGCCTATCCAGGCAAAAACGCCCAAAACCAGCCCATTCCAGTGCCTATCCGGGGAAAACGCCCAAAGCATGCCCATTCCTTAGCCTATCCAGGCAAAAACGCCCAAAACCAGCACATTCCAGTGCCTATCCGGGCAAAAACGCCCTAAGCCTGCGCATTCCAGCGCCCCGCAGCATGCCACCCTCCTATAGGGTTTGCGCAACCAACCCGCCTAACCACCAGTGGCAACCAAAGGTGCTGTTAGCGACGACTTCTGAAGACGCAACGAGACGCGACGGGTTTGCGCCCAGACGCGACGAGGCGATGCGGGATCTGCGCCCAACCGTGCCTACACCCGCCGACTTGATGCGGGAGCTGCTGGCCCAAGCATGCCTAGCGTGCAAGGCCTGCGTGCAAGGCTAGTGTGCAAGGCTCGTGGGCAAGGCTAGTGCGCAAGGCTAGTGCCCAAGGTCTGTGTGCAAGGCTAGTGCCCAAGGCTAGTGAGCATGGCCTGTGTGCAAGGCTAGTGTGCAAGGCTTGTATGCAAGGCTAGTGTGCAAGGCTGGTGTGCAAGGCTTGTGGGCAAGGCTGGTGCGCAAGGCTAGTTCCCAAGGGTTGTGTGCAAGGCTAGTGCCCAAGGCAAGTGCGCAAGGCTCGTGCCCAAAGCTAGTGCGCAAGGCTTGTGTGCAAGGCTACTGCGATGGGCCAGTGCCCAAGGCTTGTGAGCAAGGCTTGTATGCATGGCTTGTGTGCAAGGCTAGCGTCCAAGGCTTGTGCGCATGGCTTGTGCGCAAGGCTTGTGTCCAAGGCTTTTGTGCAAGGCTCGTGCGCAAGGCTAGTGTGCAAGGCTTGTGCGCATTGGCAGGTAGCCCACCAGCATGCACGATCCAAATGCCACTCACGCGACAACACGGTGCCAAGCCGGGCATGGTGTGCACTCAAAACCAATCAACGGACAGAGGTCATGCGTCATGGGGGGGATCTAGCAAGGCCATGGGGAAGGTCATGGAGGACCTTGGAAGCAAGCGCAAGACGAGAGCGAATCGAACAAGGGGCCAGGACGGGGCCTTGTGCCCATGGTCTTCGCAAGACAGCGTCCAAGGCACCCGAAAGCCCAAGGGAACCCAAACCCGGCCGACACTTGCAATCGCACATGCTCTCTGCAACACACCATCAATGCCGCCCAACGGGGCCAGCACGAGCAGTCCTCCGCGGTCCCCTGGCCCTGCGCACGTTTGTCTTCGAAACCGAGCATCAATGCCACAGAAAGTGCCGGGGCGCCAGCTGGAGCCATCATCCGCGTTGCCATGGCTCGCTTGGCCTTGGCTTGCCAGGCCCCGACACGAGCAATCGCGCATTTTCTTTGCAACCGACCATCAATGCCGCCCAACGGGGCCAGCACGAGCAGTCATCCGCGGTCCCCTGGCCCTGCGCTCGTTTGTCTTTGAAACCGAGCATCAATGCCACAGAAAGTGCCGGGGCGCCAGCTGGAGCCATCATCCGACGTGCCATGGCTCTGGTCCCATGGTCTTCGCAACCGAGCATTCGTGACACCCGCGGGGCCAGGACACCAACCCTTCCGACACGAGCATTCGCGCATGTTCTTTGGCCACACAACGGCGCCAGCACGAGCAAAATCATCCGCGGTGCGGTGGCCTTGCACGGCCTTTTGTCTTTGGAACCAACCATCAGTGCCACGGGAAGTGCCGGAGTCCCGGCATCCGCGGTGCCAAGTCATTGCGCCCTTGGTCTCTGCAGCGGGGCATGCCGGGCACTCCCAACCATTGCAAGCAAGCAAGCAAGCAAGAAAGAAAGTAAGTAAGTAAGTAAGTATTACATATAGGGGCGGGACATGCGGGGAGATCTGCGAAACGTGCATTACGGGGCACACGCGTACCTACCGGGGCATACCGACCCCTATTGGGGCACACGTGTGCATATCGGGGCATACCGGGCCTATCGGGGCACACGCGTACATACCGGGGCATACCGAGCCCTACTGGGGCACACGTGCGCATATCGGGGCGTACCAAGCCTATCGGGGCATACGCATGTATCCCAAGGCATACCGAGTCTATCCGGGCA
>NW_027518907.1:5000-7500 GCF_043159265.1 Tasmannia lanceolata | reverse complement strand
CCCACCGCCCTCTATATTGCCTAACCTTGGCAACCATGGTCCATTCCCCACTATATGCCATGGCCTTGTGCCCATGGTCTTCACAAGACAGCATCCAAGGCGCCTGAAAGGCCAAGGGAGCCCAACCCAGCAATGCCCAGCCAAGGCCAGGCATTCCAGTGCCTACCCGGGCAAAAACGCCCAAAGCATGCCCCATTCGTTAGCCTATCCAGGCAAAAACGCCCAAAACCAGCCCATTCCAGTGCCTATCCGGGGAAAACGCCCAAAGCATGCCCATTCCTTAGCCTATCCAGGCAAAAACGCCCAAAACCAGCACATTCCAGTGCCTATCCGGGCAAAAACGCCCTAAGCCTGCGCATTCCAGCGCCCCGCAGCATGCCACCCTCCTATAGGGTTTGCGCAACCAACCCGCCTAACCACCAGTGGCAACCAAAGGTGCTGTTAGCGACGACTTCTGAAGACGCAACGAGACGCGACGGGTTTGCGCCCAGACGCGACGAGGCGATGCGGGATCTGCGCCCAACCGTGCCTACACCCGCCGACTTGATGCGGGAGCTGCTGGCCCAAGCATGCCTAGCGTGCAAGGCCTGCGTGCAAGGCTAGTGTGCAAGGCTCGTGGGCAAGGCTAGTGCGCAAGGCTAGTGCCCAAGGTCTGTGTGCAAGGCTAGTGCCCAAGGCTAGTGAGCATGGCCTGTGTGCAAGGCTAGTGTGCAAGGCTTGTATGCAAGGCTAGTGTGCAAGGCTGGTGTGCAAGGCTTGTGGGCAAGGCTGGTGCGCAAGGCTAGTTCCCAAGGGTTGTGTGCAAGGCTAGTGCCCAAGGCAAGTGCGCAAGGCTCGTGCCCAAAGCTAGTGCGCAAGGCTTGTGTGCAAGGCTACTGCGATGGGCCAGTGCCCAAGGCTTGTGAGCAAGGCTTGTATGCATGGCTTGTGTGCAAGGCTAGCGTCCAAGGCTTGTGCGCATGGCTTGTGCGCAAGGCTTGTGTCCAAGGCTTTTGTGCAAGGCTCGTGCGCAAGGCTAGTGTGCAAGGCTTGTGCGCATTGGCAGGTAGCCCACCAGCATGCACGATCCAAATGCCACTCACGCGACAACACGGTGCCAAGCCGGGCATGGTGTGCACTCAAAACCAATCAACGGACAGAGGTCATGCGTCATGGGGGGGATCTAGCAAGGCCATGGGGAAGGTCATGGAGGACCTTGGAAGCAAGCGCAAGACGAGAGCGAATCGAACAAGGGGCCAGGACGGGGCCTTGTGCCCATGGTCTTCGCAAGACAGCGTCCAAGGCACCCGAAAGCCCAAGGGAACCCAAACCCGGCCGACACTTGCAATCGCACATGCTCTCTGCAACACACCATCAATGCCGCCCAACGGGGCCAGCACGAGCAGTCATCCGCGGTCCCCTGGCACTGCGCACGTTTGTCTTTGAAACCGAGCATCAATGCCACAGAAAGTGCCGGGGCGCCAGCTGGAGCCATCATCCGACGTGCCATGGCTCTGGTCCCATGGTCTTCGCAACCGAGCATTCGTGACACCCGCGGGGCCAGGACACCAACCCTTCCGACACGAGCATTCGCGCATGTTCTTTGGCCACACAACGGCGCCAGCACGAGCAAAATCATCCGCGGTGCGGTGGCCTTGCACGGCCTTTTGTCTTTGGAACCAACCATCAGTGCCACGGGAAGTGCCGGAGTCCCGGCATCCGCGGTGCCAAGTCATTGCGCCCTTGGTCTCTGCAGCGGGGCATGCCGGGCACTCCCAACCATTGCAAGCAAGCAAGCAAGCAAGAAAGAAAGTAAGTAAGTAAGTAAGTATTACATATAGGGGCGGGACATGCGGGGAGATCTGCGAAACGTGCATTACGGGGCACACGCGTACCTACCGGGGCATACCGACCCCTATTGGGGCACACGTGTGCATATCGGGGCATACCGGGCCTATCAGGGCATACCGGGCCTATCGGGGCACACGCGTACATACCGGGGCATACCGAGCCCTACTGGGGCACACGTGCGCATATCGGGGCGTACCAAGCCTATCGGGGCATACGCATGTATCCCAAGGCATACCGAGTCTATCCGGGCATACGCGTTCATACCGGGGCGTAACGGGCCTATCGGGGCATACTTGGGCATATCCGGGCAAAAAATGCCCAAAACTTGCGCAACCTTGGCAACCGTGGTCCATTCCTCTCTATATGCCTAGCCTTGCCAACCGTGGTCCATTCCTCACTATATGCCATGGCCTTGTGCCCATGGTCTTCCCAAGACAGCGTCCAAGGCCCCCGGAAGGCCAAGGGAGCCCAACCCAGCAATGCCCTGCTATGGCAAGCCAAGGCCAAGCATTCCGGTGCCTATCCGGGCAAAAATGCGATTCCTCTCTATATGCCTAGCCTTGGCAACCGTGGTCCATTCCCCACCATATGCCATGGCCTTGTGCCCATGGTCTTCCCAAGACAGTGTCCAAGGCGCCCGGAAGGCCAAGGGAGCCCAACCCAGCAATGC
>NW_027518906.1:17500-33942 GCF_043159265.1 Tasmannia lanceolata | reverse complement strand
GTAAACCCAGAGTCTTTACTTGATCCAGGATATGTGATGTATTGGCCGAGAAGGATGGAACATGGACAGAAGACCGCTGGGATCGTTCGCTACTCGATTTGCTACTTTTTGACCAAGAAGTAAAGTAAGTAAAAAACCATGCCTATATAATATAATTTTTCTAGGTAATAAATTATTGGACCACTCATTGAAGATTCGGACATTGCAGGCGGAGCATCTATTGGTGAATGGGGTGAAACCTTTGCTTCCTCAAATTGCTTTGGGAGAGCTCACTTCACACCAACAGAGCTCAGTTGTCGGCTAATTGCTACTTGAGAGGGAGAGATATTGATGATCCCCAGTGAGAATCCATTGTTCCTAACCTCGCAATGAACGAAATGAGACGTTTGCTTCAGCTAAGTAAGCAGTAGCTGTTAAGGTCGGAATAGTAGTAGTAGTAGGTATAAAGTAGCACTCAAGTATACTGGGCAAGCATGTTTGCTTCCAATCGAATATATTCTATTTTTTTCATCTGATGAAAACTTGGCTCTGATACCAATTCTGGTGTAGAGTAGATCGTGCTAGGCCCAAATCAGAGATTATCAATCAACGTTTAAAGATTTTACTAGTAGATCATGAAATGAGCAAGCTTAAAACGCAGCAAAACAGAGTAAACAGCAGAAAAGAAACCCAACTTCCAATATATTGCTGAAATACACTACCGATTACTGTTGTAATACAGATCTACTCAAATACAACTAAAAATGAAAGAAAAATATAGATGTAAAGGCAAATCCAAAACTAGAAGATACCCTCTTCAATGGCTGCAAATCTCATAGAGAAATAACAAATGATCGACCCCTTCTCATAGAGACGAGCTGGGCTTATTTATATACACGCCCTTACAAATGAAAAGACAATAAATAATACCCTACAAAATAACTAACTCTATCCATTTGGAAGGTTCTATTGTAAAAAATAGCATGATGACATCTGGCCTTGGAAATGATGAATCCTGGCAAGAAATAACAAACTAGGAATGTGGCGCGGTCCATTAAAGATTCTGTTATTTCGGCGAATCAAGTGTCGAGTAGGCGCCTGTCTCTCCTAAACGGACGGACGCCGGGGGTCGCTGCCTAAAAAGACTTACTTTGTTGGTAGACTGACTCGCATGTGTTGCTAGCTGCCTGTATGACTGGGGCCTACCTCTGGTCTGACTGACTGGAGGGCTGGTCGAGGATTTGTTCCTATGCCGTTGCTGAGATGGCATTACTGATGTGCTGACAAAATCCGCTGAGGTGGTATTATGGACGTGTTGACTGAATGCAGTCGTACATGGAAGTAATGGCAGGATTGATGCCCGGTGATTAAAGCGAACCATTCCTCTCTTTTGTATACGAGCTGTGAGTAGCTGTCTCGTCCGCTCGTGTGACTACGTATTGATGTTTATAGAGTCTCTTCCTTTCCTTAGCCGGAGCAGTGAGCGTCCCTAGTCTACCGAGAGGGTGGAAGAATGATACAGATGCTGCTTGTTAGAGATTCCTAAAGGAGTAGCTAAGCGCTCTTCTAGTGAGTTGCCTTTGACTAGTGTTTTTAAAAGGTAGCTTCTCCGAGTTAGCTCTTGAGCTGGCTCTGCCGTGCCGTAAGCAACGTATATTCTGGTTAAAGTGACTTTATTTATTCCTTTTACCTGCCTGCCCCCTCATCCTTTTATGCGCCTCTAACCCCTCCGCCCTAGTTAGGCGCGCTTTTCCCTCAAAAAACCGGATTCTACCAAAATAGAAGGGCCCTTATTCTTTGCTCTCGGATGGGGGAAACAAAGAGAATGCGTATAATAATGATCCGCGTCATGAAAGCAACTAAAGAGCCCTTTCAAGCCAGCATAATACGACTGACTAGATTCTTTAAGAAAAGCAGGCTCTGATCATGCTTCGTAATTAGGGGACCTCTTTTCAGTAAGGCAGCTTAGTTGGGTTCATTAGCCAAGTTTCAAGTCCCCCTACTATATGGATGGATCAAAGACCCTATTATTGGAGGTGGCACCCGCCCATCATCATTATTCTTCGTATGGGGCATTCCACGCAAAGGGAGCTTCCGGGCCCTAACTAAATAATAGCTCCTTTCCCCCGCCATCGATAAGTAGGGCAATCTCCCTTGTGTTGGGGATTGATGCGTGAACAATCAAATGATCTACCGACCTTCACCCCAACTGCCCCTGAATAGTAGGGCGTGATGAGTAGATTCTCCCCTCAGCCTCAGATCGATCCGGATTCTACTGAACTGACTCGAATAGGCCAACGAAGAAAGAGGGAGGAGCCTTCAGAAATGGATGGATAGTTGCGAGGTAGCAGCCCCCTTTTGCTGCAATTCCGTAGACGGGATGACCTCTTCTTCTTGGATGAAAGAGAATGAATCATTAGCCATAGTTAGGCGAATAGCCGGAATGATTAAGCAACCTTATCCTGTATGTAAGGGGTCTCGTTTCGTGTTGACAAACCGATCGATCAGAAAAAGAAGGGCATCAACTCGCAAGCTCTCTTGTCCCTATCGGAAATGCTCTCTCGTCGATACGAAATCAATCGCCCGAGCTTTCAATCGAGGGATGGGCAGTAATCAATGCCGCCTTTCTCTTTTTTCATTCCATTTGCAGCAGAGGTTCACCGCCTTACTAACTAAGATGGAAGAAAGTCCGCCGATGTGATTAAAGGAATTGGCAATTAGCATTGAGATTAGCAACGCCCGGTTGTGGTTCCCGAAATGCAGCTTCGGCATAAGGTTGGGAGAAGTGCGAATATGGAGACGATTCAATAGCCGATGGTGGTCGAAGTATGCCCTCCTTTCGATCGTGAGTGATTACATGGGAGTGAGTGAAATGTGGATGATTCTGAGTCGACTGGCTGGAAGTAGCGCCTCCTTTTTCCCATTCGAGTGAGCAATTAGGTGTGGCTGAGGCTATTTCCAAGCGGCAAAGACCCTCTCAGTGGACAGAGAGAGGCATAACAGAGTGAGATAGTGCTCCGGCTTCCCGATCATTTTTGATTCTTCCTTCCATTCAACACTCTGTTCTTTATCAGGCGTCTCAGCCTGGCTTTCTATGGTATGGTCGAGTTTTCACAGGCGGAGGATACGAATACTTCCACTTTTAGTTTTCACTACCGAGAGACCCAAGGTTGCGAGCCTGCCGAGCATAGTCACCACAACACATGCTTTCGTTCGCTCTCCCGTTCACTAAAAACGGGTTGCCGAAAGACCCATGGGGAGATCTCTCTTTCAACATTGAGCTGGCCGTTCGATATGCCTCGCCCGCACAGCCCCTGTTTTCGTATCCTCCTCCTCTTGGATGAGTTCACTAACCTGAGATTGACGATAGCGCCTATCATAGGGATTCCTGGGTAAAGAAGGTGATTCCGTTCATTCCAGAAGAGAAAGAGGACTGCCCGCTGACGTAGACTGCT
The DNA here is from genome assembly GCF_043159265.1 of Tasmannia lanceolata. Classification (NCBI taxonomy): domain Eukaryota; kingdom Viridiplantae; phylum Streptophyta; class Magnoliopsida; order Canellales; family Winteraceae; genus Tasmannia; species Tasmannia lanceolata. The sequence goes on along the minus strand of NW_027518906.1, from coordinate 30,508 downwards.
TGACGAAACGATACCAATGCCTCGAGAAAGCACTTTCTTGTGCTATCCCACTCGCCAATAGGCTGCACACAAGCACAATCTCTCTTTCCGACCGTTGAAAGTTAGGAGGAAGTCGGCCTTTTAGATCGTACTTGCGTTGATAGAGGCACCTTCGCAGAAGCAAGTGACCGCGCGCATGCTTGCTCTTATTCTTGAGATTTCTCATTTCTCGCTTACCACCCCTTGACACGGGGGCCGTCTTAATCGCGACCATGCGTTTTAGTCGAGGTCGTCATGAGAAGCTTTCATTTGCCGCCTAACAATTCGCTGTTGTGGCGCCACAGAAGCCTTGGGAGTTGAGTTGGGAGCGAACCTAACCGAGTACTGAGTTGAATCGCTTAATAAAGCCCTATTAAGTCAAGGTTGAGTCAAGTCTAAGAGTTCTCCTTCGGGTAAGGTTAAAGAATCTCTTCGCTTGGGTTATTATGATTAAGGAGTCTAAGGCTGTTACCGCCATGGATTAAGATAAGGGGGAGAGTTACTTCTTTAGTGAAGGCAGGCGAGGGGTAAATCCACTAACTCACGCATAGGAGTTGACGATAGCGAGATCATAGCTAGGCGAGTGAAATAGGTATGATTAAGGTAAATTCGACTTATGAGTGAGAGTTTCTGACTTGACTTGCTCCTGACTTCGAGTTGGAAAGCAGGGTTCGGGTTGGATAAAAGAAAGAGTGAGACTTCCTGACTTACTGAGTGAACGGAGTCAATCTCCGCCATATTATTGCGTCCAGGCTTCTTGGAAAGCAAGCAGGAGAAGGAGAAGAAGCAGGTTAAGATCAAAGAGCTGGGTTCGGACAAGCTAGTTCGAGAGCGAGTTCCCAGGCTTCGTCATTGAGAATAGCCGGTAGGAAAGCGGTTTAGTGAGAAAAGAGAAGATTAGAGTTCGCTCTTGTTCCTGTTGTTAGCTATAGTAAGTAATACAAGTAAAGCAAGTAAGTAAGGCAAGTCAGAAAGTCAGCAATGAATTGAATAAGTGCTAGTCAATGCCGAGTGAAGTGAAGGGTCAATCCCTGAACGAACGTAACGGATAGAGTAGCTTGAGTTCGATCTTCTTTCCTTCCTTGTGTCTGAGTGAAGTTCAGAGTCAACCTCTGAATGAGGAGTAGAGTCTTGTGCTTGAGTAAGTGCTATATCTAATCCATTCCTTTTCGCTTTGATCTTTATCCCGAGTCTGTCACCGCCCTGAGGTGTTGATTCCTCAGATTGAAGAGTGCCACTGAATGTCATATCGCTGCTGTCGTTTTGGTGGTTTACCTTTTGTGGTTATTAAAATGAATGTTTTTCTTGGCTTTGATCTGCTGCTTTAGTAGTTGTCCTTCGGTTGAATCCTATGATTTAAGATTCTATGCAGCCCTCAATTAGCTAGTTTATCGAATTGAGTAAGGGCTTACCCATTCTATGGTATTAAGTTCACAAGTGAAGGTAGTGTTTCTATCTCCTCACGAGCGGAGTAGCTAGAGTAAGAATAGGTGTTAGAGTAAGAGAAAGAGCTAGAATAAGATGAGAGTGATAGTGCTAGTAGTAGTAGTATAAGTGATAGAGAAAGTGCTAGTGCTAGAGTAAGTGCGTGTTAGTAATATTAGTAATAAAGTAAAGATAGTAGCTAGCCTTCCTTTTCTGTCTATAATTTCCTCCGTATGGCCTCATTTCTTTGGGAGAATCCAGTTTTCATGCATCTCATGTGTCTCGGTCTCGGTACTATTCCCTTTCATCGAGATGTAAATAAAGTGCCTATAATGCCACTACTTCTTCTTTAGTCCCTGTCCTTAGGTGTCAATCCTATGAGTTAATAGCAGCAAGTCAGTATTTACTTGTTATCTTCTTCTTTAGGCCTTTTCCTTAAGTGTTAATCCTATGAGTTAAGAGTTGCCATAGTATATAAATGAGTAATTCCTCTTCTCTCGTAAGCAAGAGATTACCGAGTCAGTAGCAGCCGAGAATGAGTCAGAAGCAGCCAAGCCTTCGATCGCAGCGTCCCCGCAAGCCAATCCTTCAGTTTCAGGTTCATACGTGTATCCGAGGTGACCGACTCAACCCATCAATGTTTTCTACCGGCAAATTTGCCGGTTTCTTTTCCGCTGTTTTTCGTAAGACCAGGGATTTCTTTGCCCCGGAAGTAGCTAAAGGTTAGGGGTTAGACCCCGTTTATGGCGCTTTCCCACTTGTTCTGTTTGCTGGGGCAAGGTCGTGTCAGTTCCTTTCTTTGTTTGTGAGATGCAACAACAGCCGATCTTTCATCGAAGGCGGAATGTGAATAATGTATTGGTAACCATTGTAAATGGCAGGTCAGCAAACCTATTGTAGCTTAACTTAAGCAAACCAAGCCTTAGAAAGGAAATCCAGTCAGTCGGGAAGGGAAAGCAAGTCAGTCAGGAAAGGAAAGTCAGTAGCTAATGCTAATAGTGGTCCGGAAACGGTACCCGCGGGACGGTCATCTCGCTCGGTGTAAGAGCCATGAATTCGAACGTCAAGATTTCTTCTCTTTGTTCTACCTATTAGATTCCCTTGAGTTCGGTGCTCTCCCATGTCCAGACGTCCGGGTACCGTGAGGGAAAGGTAAATGGCCGTAGAAGGCTTTTCACGTCGGACAAGAGTTCCTTTTTGCCGGTTCTTTGCTGGTCGGTAACCTGAATTCCTGGTGGTCTGGAGTCAGGAAGCCTTTGACAATGCACTCAAGAACTCAACGCAAGAGCCCTACCCTACCCTACCCCTACCTCAGAACTAAAGCCGCCCCCCCTGATGGCTTAAACGAGACGAGCTTGGATCGCTGCGCTGTGAATCGTAAGAGAGAGATGATCTTTCCTGAAGAGGTCCCGGTTACGGAATCGGAGAAAGGAGAAGTTCTGCCCCTCTGTTATCTACCCCGACGACTTATTACGGGGAGCTCGCTTTCCCTGAAGGTGAGGTGCCATCATCGGGAGCATCCACTTTCTTGCCCAAGGTTGACAAACCGGTCGAGGGTCTTCTTCTTTTGAAGGCTAAGATGCAGCAATCGCTGTGACGCTAGCCCTTGTTGTTTGTTCGTGGTGAGTGACCGTCTGTCGCCTTCTCGCTTATCGAAAGGCTTCTCAGCCCTTCTTAACTCCCTATGGTACCCCCAATTATCCGCTTGATCCCCTTCTTAGCTTGATCCCTCGAGCTGCTTGCTTGTCGTCTAATCGCTTCTTCCTCCTTCCTCCGCTCGGTCTGCGAAAGGCGCTCCTCTCTAGCATAAAACACCGGCATTCAAGCCCAAGCCAGCCTTCTCCGCCTTATTGTCCATGACTGCGAAGAAAGCTTCAATAGAAATTTCAGCAATATAAGCACGGGTCCTAAAGGTAAGACACATTGGGGCATTCACTCATTCATTTTAAAAAAGAAATGTTCAAATCTAACAGAAGCAAAAAAGAAATCATCCAACACCACAGTTCCATGAAAGTAAGATTCGAGTACCCTCTATGTAGAGCTGACTCCCCGGATTCAGCAATTCGGCTAGGAGATTCAGATTAGGGTGAACGCCTATACCCGCGGGAGTCGCTGTATTAGCTATAGCAAGTCTTTGCGCTAGCTCCGACCAGGTGTGGGGGTCAGTAAGGTTACAATTATAAAAAGCATAATAGTGCTCGAGAATTTGCGAACTTTTTGACAGTAATGTGTTTGGAGAGTCTGTGGGATCCGGATTTGGAAGCTGGAATCCTATTTCTTCCCAATAAAGTTGAAGATTCGGTTCAAATTGTTCAACGCGAGCGGCTCCACGAAAACAACACTGAAAGATTTTGAATTTCCACTTCATTATGATTATTTTTTTTTTTTAGGCCCTATCCTGCTATGGCTCTGCTTTTGACAGCGCGGCTAGTCCAGATGGGCGGTGGGTGGAGGGGACCTTTTCTCGAAAAACGATCTAACGATTCTTCTATATACGACATTCATATATTACGATGGATATTTATGCGCACTTCGACTTCGTGCATCACATTCAATCTTTCTTAGACATATCTAATTTTAATTAAAAATGAACTGAGCGAGACGGACGAAAGGGCTAGTCTATGAGACGTGGGTAACCAGTGGCAAAGGTAGGAAGCGCCGAACTCATACACACCATCTCTGAGCAAACAAGGGAATTTCTAATCAAGAATCACAACCACGCGACATCGACCAAAGGTCCCAAGATACCGAGTAAGACCTATCTATAAAGAGATCACGGGAGCAGAGCTACTACTTGAAAAGGCTCATTCTAATAAAAAAAATCTTATAAATCTTATTTATATATGAAATCTCTTCTCTTATATACAAAATATGTCGAACCCTAACTCTCATTCAAGGCTCATGCAAGACCGTAAAGAGTCAACAGTTGCTAGTCAATGAAAATGAAGTCGACTTTCTGAACCCATTCTCGAAACTCTCTTCTGATCTTACGTAATTTCGATCTTCTGATCTAACTTATGAAGAGAGATTAGTGAAAAAAAGGCTAAGTGCACACTCACTATATCTGCACTAACATCCAAAGGAAAGAACGAATTCATCCCAAAGCTGGGACCCAAGCGCGAGGGAGTGAAGATTCATATCCCACGGTGTGCTCGGATGCTTCCGCTCAGTGCTTGGCAATGGGATCTGTTCCGCTTACTCTCATGGTCAAGCCTTTACCGTCCGGGTCTCACTAATCCCGGTTGGAGACAGACCAATAGTCAACAGGAAGCCTATTTGACTCAACATAGGTCTCACCTGACATTCTTGCTGGATCAGCGATTGAGGTGAGGATAAACATCCTTCCTTCAGGCGCTCTCTAGTGCTAATCATCCGGCCTGCTGCCTTCTTTCGGGTGATCGATTGAATCACTATGCCTATCTTGCTTTGAAAGCTTGGAATCAGTGTCCGACTTTGTCTCTCTTTCTTTCGATATGATGAGGAAGGTGGCTGCGCTTCCCCCGGTCTCCTTACCGCCCTACTCGCAACTTTATTAGCTACTAGTAGCTAGGATCGTTCGCACAGTAAGTAAGCAATGCGTACTTCTTTCCTAGTCTAGTGGATCTGCGTAGCAGAGCCCAATCTTCTACCCACAAGCTCTGACCTTACTTGTTGTACTTGATTCACCTACGTAAATAGACAACTTGGGTAAGGGCTTTCTTCTACTGTTATAGGGCCGAGGGCCTTCTCCTTCATCCGCTTTAGAATCGTCTCTCTCAATCCTTGCCTGAACCACCCTCCTCATGACCAGCGCGCCTCACCAAACACAAGCCCTGCTAAGCAACAACGCAACAAACAGAATTGCGTAAGAAAAGAAAACAGAAAATAGAAAAAGCCGATAAAACGTCACATCCATTACCGAAGCTAACGAGGCTTTCAAAGGTTATTTAACCTTTGAAATCTTTACGGTTATAGCTCTCCACTGGTCGGTGGAATTATGAAATAGAGGGAGAGGAGCTATTGGCGCACAAAAAGACCGGCCCTACATCAGCCATGTGGAAGTCAGGAAGAAGACGAACTATCAGAAGGTTCTATTTAGTGGCATTGCGCTATTTAGTTCCAGTTCCTAGACCCAACCGATAGATAACGGTCCTGGTACGCTCCTACCAGAGAAATTCTGCATGATCTACAGTTCTATAGAATGAATTTGTAGCCGCTGATATGGCAATTAAGCACTCCCACCTTGGCTATCTCGGATGCTCTTACTAAGGGATGCGAGAAAAGAAGCTGAGACAGGAAGGGATGTAGGAACATCACTTCTTGGATCACTATCATATTTCATAATTACATATATGGTAACAATGCCATTGGCTGGGATTCGATTCGATGTTGGAACACCCCTGATTTTAGAGACAGATCCGAATGCCGGAACATAATCCTCTAGGAACATTGCATATGTAAGAACAACAATAGTTGGAACACTAGCAGATGTTGTAACATTGCTTCTAGGAACAATTTCACATGTTGGAACATCAGTTATAGTTCCTAGGAGTGATGTCGGCACCTCCTTAGGGGAAACACTATCACATACCAGAACAGGGACGCCGGCCGGCTAGGAAGTTGGAACTGGTGAGGATGCTGGTTATTAAAAAACGATATTTGCGCCTGGAATCGGATTTGCTCGAACAGGCTCTGGTTATCAATTAACTAGGTCAACTACAGGTTCCGGCTTTACCTTTTACTTTGCTCCTGGAACTCAATCCCCTGCCTCTTAATCACCCCTAGGAACAAGCGCTTTAGTTATCGATCTCAATCAACTGAATCAACTCAATCAACACGTGCTGCTTCAAGGTGAACAACTATGGGCGCTGGTGCTGAAGAAACTAATGACTCGGATGCTGATGACCGGGATGCTTCTATTTCATATCCTCCGTTGCCGGTTCTACTTAAGTTTCATTCCGTTCCGTCACGATGTGCTTGATCTTCACCTCCTGGAGCTGGCTAAGTATATGTAACTAAGGACGCTGGTCCTGTAGCATTTGGTCCCGTAGGGTATTGTCCTGTAGGGTCCTATTCCGGGTCTCGATCCCTAAATTCAGACTCTTCCTTTCGATCACTAAAATACCAATCACGATCTTTATCACGAAACTGAGAATCTCTACCATGGGCATCAGACTATGAAGAAATACCAAAAGCAGGGTCCGAAGGAGAAGCCAAATAGTGCCGGAACTGTTCACTACTTGTTAGGTGCTGCTGATCGAACTAATCTACGTTTGGTGGTTGATCATATGCTGCTACCTCTGCCCTTTCTAGTGATGGTAAACTGGCTAGGCCTTGACTACTGGTGCATCCGGCTCTCGATCTAGAGCTACTGGTTCAACAACTGCTATTGGTGGTTGTAGTGGTGCTTCAATAACATCCTCAATAGCATTATCAAAAGCTAGATCGACTGCTGGTGTGGGTTTACTGGTCTTGTGACTGGTCTTGGCTATGCTTATACCTTTGCTTCTATAGGATCTGTACTTGGATATGCAACTGTTGGTACTCGTACTGTCACCCTCGTATCTGCTGGATATGGATCTGTGGTCTCTACTGGTTATGCTTAAGGAACTGTAACTTAGTCAACAGGTTCTTCGTTCTTAAACTGGAAAAAGGACTAGCTCTGGTAATGCTGTTGGTATTAATGGATCTACTACAGGTTCTTTGACTGGATCAACGTATGGATATGCTTCTTGCTCTGCTCCTGCAACCCTAGCTTATGGTGCTGGTCCTACTACTGGGTATGTGACTGGTGCGTGCTTCTTACGTATTAGCTACTTATGCTCCTATTGGTCTTAGGTATGGATCTGTTTTTAATTCCGTTCCGTTGATCTAACACTGGATTAGCTGCTAGGTCTACTGCTTGCTTTGCTCTTGCCATCCTTGCCTCTGTTGCTATTAGGGCTGGTTCTCGATCTGGAACAACTGACTGACGTACTGGTGCTTGCTTTGCTTATTGCGTATATGGTTTTCGGTTGGCTCACTCTTTCCGTTCGCAGGGTCACGCTCACGAACGTCAGAATCAGGCTCTCGATCACTACTATCAGAATCTGGATCTCGACCGAAGCAAGCAGTTTGAGACCCAGCGGATCCCCCTTATTTTAGTAGGCGCCAGTAGCTACGCTAGAAGTTTTTCCTGTGTTTGTTGTTGTAGATTCCGTGAAAAATCCAGCAGCAGCGATTGTTTAACTGACTGATCCAGTTACAGTGCCAAAGCGAGCAGTTCCATACCTGAGAGCTGTTCCAGGAGCAGCAGTTCGATAGCTCGTTGCCCGTTGAATAACCCATTAAAGTGGCCGGTAGCGGGGGCAACAAAGGCATAGGATCCTATCCTGTTGATTCCGCAGTCGATTATGTTGCTTACGAGTTAGATTATGCCGTTGATTCCGCTCTGGATTCTTCATGGTTAAGCCACTGATGAAGCCATGCCATGCAGTCGTTTCTTATGTTTTTTCTGTTGATTTCCGGAGGGAGCGCTTGTCTCATTATACGATGCATAGGTGACTACCCTGACAAATGTTGTTCTCACCCTTACTGTGGTATATAGTATCTATAGCGGTGCAGTGGTCACCATCCGGGTGGGGTAGTTTTGTATTTCTGTTGTCAGATCGAGATCGAGATCCAGAGCCCGTTGTTGGAAAGCCAGTAGCTAGGGTTGCAGTACCCATTTTAGTAGCATATCTATACGCATATCTAATTGTTGCAGCCGATCCACCTATATTATAGTAGTAAATCCTATAGCATTTCCACCAGAAGCATGAAAGGTATCATTAAAGAGGCAGAGGCATCACCCATAAGGGCATATATCAACAATTAGCACATCCGGCACTTTATGCACATCGATAATGTGTTCCGATATTTTGCAAACTGTTCCGACTTCATGCACTTTATGCACCACGGCTTTGGTATTTTACCAGGTCTTTCACCAGCACCACCTTGTCCAGCAACATGCCTTCCAGTTCTAGATCCAAATCCAGATGCAGATAAAGAAACAGAAGCAAGGGATCGAGAGGCAAAGGAAGCATCCGAGTAGTAAACAGAAGCATAGGTGGAAGCAATGGTTGATGTTCATGAACCACAAGCAGCCGTTAAAGCAGTCGAAGGAGCGAAAGTAGAGGCAAGGACCGGCAGAAGCAGATCCAGTTGTTTCATATCCTTCGGCCCCTACCTCTATATTGGAAAATCCAGTAGCAACTTATCCAGTAGTAGCAGCCACTTCTAATACCAGTAATCCAACAGCAGCACTTGTTGAACTAGCAGCATCAGAGCTAGCTTCAGATGACCCTGACGGAACTACATTCAACTAAGTCATCAGGATCCGAAGGATATGAAATAGATGATCAAGAGAGAGATTATGATTTGGATTATTGAGCTGAAGATTCCGACCTTCGTGATCGTGATGCAATTACTGATGATCGTGATCCTACAGGTGTTCCAGATGCTCTGGATGTTCCTAGAGCCGAACTCTTATTAGAAGTGAACTATCTTTCTCGTCACTCCATTTCCTTTTCTTAGATACGTGGTTCTATAATTGATTATCCCTGTTGAGTGGTCCCGCCGATCCGACGAGTTAGCCGCTTTAGCGGATCCTGCCTACATCGGGGTTAGGGGAATTGAACCCACTGCTTCCACTCCACTACCCCACTCGTCTGCTCTTGAACGCAAGGATTGGACTTGACTACATTACATAAGAGATTCTTTAATTGGATAAGATGAGTCTTCACCTTAACCTTAACTCGGAACTTAAAGAACTCGGAACTCAAAGCCTAAGACCTTCCCTAGCTTGAAGTCCGATCAAGGAATTAGTGCTTCCAACTTTTGAAAAGATAGAGACTTTCATCATGCTATTCGACCGGAAGGACAGGTGAACTTGCTTTCTTTCGGAAGCAGGAACTCCTTAACAATTATAAGAATTGCATGCCCGAAGATCAAAATAAATAGAAGCAAGAAATCCTTGATCGAACTTACAGCCAAGAAAAGGGACCACACCAACCAACTCTGAAAAGTAGAGCACCAACGCTCATCCGAGACAAGAGAGAGATCTCGCTTTTATTGCTTCCTACTTCTTGTGCTTAAGGCGATACTAAATCAACAGAAATGGAGTGGTTCGCAGCTCCAGTGTTGAAGTCGTTAAATGTAACTCAGCCTTCGGGTAGACTTCAATCGACTACTTACACTTTGAAATTAAAGGAGAGAGAGATTAGGGGAATTGCGTAAGAGAAGAAATGACGGTATTGCTCAGACGAAGAATCGCCATCTATGGCAGACTTTCAACAGAAGGACAGTGAAAGCTATCAGATATAGGAGAGAACCTACTTCAAGGTCTCTATTCGACTCCTCCATCCACCTCGAGCATTTCACTCCTATCCAATCAAGAGATTTGCCTATCAAGGCATACGCAAATCGTCGTGTTGCCGTCCATCCAGTAGGAATTGAACCTACGAATTTGCCAATGTTGAGTTGGGCGCTTTAACCATTCAGCCATGGATGCTTAACAGAGAGAATCGTCAATCTCAGCGAGTGAACTAGGTTTTGGTATTCCTTCTCGAGCTTCTATTTCTTCCGTTAAGGGAGATTCGGGAAAAGATGGAATAGGAAGACGTGTTTCCAGAACGAACAAGATACGGGTTGAGAAGGGGGAGTTTGCAAAGTTGGACAAGATTGGAATGGGCATAGGAACATGTATTGATGTACCAGATCGGCTAATGCTCCCAGGTTGATGCGATGTATTCCACCAGTTGACTGGATACTTTATTATTGGTATATCGATCGGTCCAACACAGATTGAAATAGGAGCCGGTTCGACAGGAAGCTTTTGAAAACGCAGTGCACCCAGGTAAATAAGGAACGAGATGAATACTGAGGTTAAACGAGCATCCCACACCCGAAAGGTGCCCCACATAGGTCTTCCCCGAAACCCCCCAGTAACTAAGGTCAACAACGTAGAAAAAGCGCCCATTTCTGTACCGGTTCCGGAAGAGCGAATAAAAAGGGGATGTTTTGTTAATGGGAACAAGGAACTGTTTATAGCCGTTGCGATATAAACAAGTATACTCATCCGAGCCGCAGGAACATGTACATACGGAATACGAGAATTTCCACCTTGTTGAAGATCTGGTGGTGCTACCCGAAGACTTGAATGAATAGCCATCGCTGTTAAGAACAACCGAGATCCAATGAGAATTTGCGCGTAGCTTCTGGTCTTTGACATAAAGAAAGAAGGTTGTAATAACGAAACGGACATGTATGTGAGCATTTTTTCCTAGCTAGTGGAACAAGAAAGACATGGATGTATATTCAATACGCAATCAAAGGATTTCGCATGCTTACCATATAATATAGGAATTCCCCTTGCTTTGTTTTCGCTCCGCTCGCCCTTACTAATAGGGGCACTCCTTGCTTGCGGAGCGGCATACCGGAAAAAGAAGGATTTACTTTCTATATGGTTGTCAGCCCGTCACCGGACTACGAAAAAGGAGTCGAAGCCTTTCTCTCTCGTCAGTTTGGCTTACTTAGCCTTCTCCCCCCTTACGAGAGAGGTCTTTTAGGATATTGTGGAGAGAGCGGAGGCTCTCGCTTTTTCTTCTCGCTAACGATCGGCATTCTTTTCTTCCCCATTCCGGCATGATCAAAGAAGCTATGGCTGACCTGGTCCGCCGATTTGACCTTTTCAGACAAGACCTTCCTTCCCTCTTTCTTGCTTGTAGGTTGGCTATTTGTCAGCACAGGTTTGGCGCGTTCGGAAGCCAGAAGACGGAAGCCAAAGGAGTCGGGTCGACAAGAGGTTCCATTAATCACTGGCCGTTTTGACCTTAGCAATTGTTGGCCTTTGGAGCAACTCGATTCATTTCCTAGATCTCTTTAGGAGATACCAATGACCATAGATGGAACAACCTAATAGAAGGGTGGATTGCCTTTCGTCCCCAGTACTCTCCATGGGCGGGGGTCATCCCGCTGTTTCCTTTCTGCTATCTACATTGAGGGGCCTTTCGGGACTCCTATCATTTTAGAGCTCAAACTTGAATCAGCAAGCTCTGCATCAGCAATGCAGTTTATCCAACGAGAAACTTGATCTAAATCCTTGTTGCCTAAGGGGCACCCGAACGAACAAAATGTTTCATTGAATCGTACGCTCCTATTTTTTTATTTTTTCAACAACTGTAACCTAAACCTCCTTTAGGAGTCTTCCTTCAGGTTGTGAGGCTTCGCCGCCTTTAAGGACTGTAAACGAACATAGGCCCTCGCCGACTGAGAGCCACGTCGTAGGGGGCCCCGCCATACTATTTGAAATGCCGGAGTCGGAAAACGAACCTTCCTTCCCGTTTGAGCGGCATCTCGTACCCTAGCTACCCTGCGTCAGGGGTAATAGAACCTATACCGGAAACTGATTCCCTTTCTTCTTCCGCTTTAAGCAAGGCGCTGTTAAGCCCTCTTCTTCGAATCTTTGATCTTTTCCTGCCACGAGTGAATTTGATCGATACGGACGACATACGAGCGACACAAGTGCTACGAATAGGGAATACAGAAATGAATAAAAGAGCTAGTGGTCGACAGGTGCAGGATTCAATTGATCCGCTGCATAACTCGTCCATTCCTGACAGGAGGGTTTGAGGATAGGAGTTCTTTATCTATAAAGGCTACCATTCAGGCCTTAACCCCTAAGGCAGGCCTACTACCATAGTAGTAGCGTGGCGGCCTGCCTGTATTAGTCAAAGCAATTCGTCAGTGCTATGTCGTGTCTTCTACCGCTGCTACTTCGTCGGTCGGGGTACCCGCCACTTTCTTCGTCGAAGTGTTCGGGATCTATTTCTGTTGCATGAGCGATAGGTAGCTGAACATGTCTTTATGGATCGATCGGCATCGGTCTCTAAAGGGTATAGGTGGCTAGCGTAAGTTAGGTTAGTAGTATGCTTTGCGTTACTGTAATAAGCTCGGAAAGGGGCTGGCCTGGGATTAGTGAATACGGAAGGTATAGGGCTAGGAAAAGCGCATCTCGTCTTTCTTTTCGCTGTGTCGAGATCGCCACACATCTGAATCGGAGTAGGGTCGACAGTTCGTTTCTCCCGGAGAAGCTACTTTCTGAAGCAGCAGCCTTGATGACCGAATCTCTATTCATCATGTTGGATAATGAAAGGGATGCTGGACCAGACGGATATAGGAATTACGGAGCAATTCGAGGCACCTTGAATGGGAGCGCTGAGACAAGGACGGGCGAATGAACGAGGCATTAACGCCTAACCGTCGCCGCCTCCGGGTGAACTCCTTCTCTCTTTACCACTGTGGTATAAGGGGTGGGATTACCCGTATGGGTCAGGAGGAGGAAATATGGTAAGGCCCGGGATTCGAGGACAAGGGAGTCGATGTCTGGTTGGTGCAAAAAGGTTATGAATAGGCTCGGTGTTGGTTCAACCCTATCAGTCAACCCGGCAGGGCCATGCTTCTTGTGAATCTAAGGCATATATAGCTGATCAGCCAGAAGACAGGCCCTCTCCACTATCTGGCATATAGTGCAGTGTTGCGCGTGCGGGGACAAAGACCGGGAAACCC
>NW_027518906.1:10000-12500 GCF_043159265.1 Tasmannia lanceolata | reverse complement strand
AGGGGAACCTCTCCCTCACTCTTGTTTGCAAAGCTTTTCTCGAGTGAAGTGAGGCGAGCGGAGTGAGGGAGAGAGGGACCGAAACTGAACGACTAAACCGAGAGGGCGAAGGAAGTCGGAAACAAACCTCTCCCTGCTAGAGTGCTTCCGTCCGGAGCAGTGCAGTGAGGCGAGCGGAGTGAGGGCGAGGGACCGAACGCAACGACTCAACCGCTGCTAAGGGGGCACGCTTCGCTCAGTCAAACCTCTCCCTGCTAGCGTGCGTGCGAGCGTGCGTCCGTCCGGAGCAGTGTCAGCGTCAAAAGCGGCCTCGGAGCGCAGTGTTAAGGTTGTAGTTGTTGAACGCGCAACCAGAGAGGAGAGCTATAGGAGCAAGACTGTGTTTGGACTGGACGCGTGCCGAACGAAGATAGTGTCTATTTACGCTCAAACAATCCATATAGGTGGAAAGCTGGAAGCTTCAATAGTTCCCTGCTGAACCTTAGAGTGCTATGATGGGGTATTTCAGTCCGTCCCTACTAAAGCGGCTTAGGCGTCGCCACGGATAGGGCATCAAGGTTGAAATCCTTCGAAGAGAGTCCAGTTAACCACTCCTATCATTGGCTTCCCGCATCCTCAGGGGGCCGCTCGGACGAAGAACCGGCAAATCGAGTATGGAATTAGAGCTCGGGTGGGGCATCAACCACAGCACAGGTTGCGGACCTATCGAGATGCTTCCTTGCAGAACCCAACAAGGGCTGTAACTCAATAGAGTGAGTGGGAAACCTTGTAAACGCGAGCAGGAGAATAGAGATCGGTCTGTCTTGTCTTAGACTAGCCCTACTCCATCCATCTTGGCTATCTTGAGCTTATTCATCAGCTTGGGGCGACTTTTCATTTTCTGCTTACTACTAGGGCTTCCAGCACTAATTCCTACGCTTAATCGGGTCTCATAGCCCCTGTGACCTTCACTTCACAGCCTGATTAATGCGCTTTAAAAGCGCACGGCCCTTCGTCGAGCATTTTAGAGTTTCTTTCTCAGGATGTGCCTTTATCTTCACCGGTGGATTGGCATACTTTTAGGGGTAAATGTCACCACTAAAGAGAAGTGGAGTGAGGCGAGCGGAGTGAGGGCGAGGGACCGCACTGAACGACTAACAACGTGACGTCCGGAGTAATCCAATAAACTACCTACCCTCTTATGCACTTGTTATCGCAGTCTATTAGTAGGGGCTTTACTCCAATCTACGAATTGTCCTCCCTTCAATCCATCAATAGAAGGCTAATAAGCTGGTTTGGTTTATCCTGTTTCATCGTAATCAGCTGGTTGGTTTCTCCCCCTTGGCTTCAATGCCTATTGCTTCCAATCACTCACTCTACTAATGCGAGTGATTTCAAATTACCCTTGCAATCATTCGTATTACCAATTATTCGTAAGCCAGCCATCCCTTATCAATAACTAACCCATTTGCTATTTCTAATGATTGAGAATAGTCAGTCGGGGCTGTATATCTAGAATGAATTCCCTCATGTTGAAGCTAATCACTCTGCTTCGAGTTTATCCAATCCCGATATGCCATGATTCTCAATATGAGGGGCTAGTCAATAAGCTATCACTGGTCAATAGCCTTAGATATCTTCATATCCGACCCCTCCCCTGATGGTATTCAGCCGTCCTACACCCTTTACTTAATGATAGCATTAATGGCATAACTGTATAGCCAGTACAGTAGCCTGCATCTTTATTATTAGAAGAGTGAGGTGCAAGTGCTGACTGCTCAATAGAGGGATGCGACCCTGATTCCCTTGGGACTCTGACTCCCCTGATGCACGGGAGGCGCAGGAAAAACCACTGGTGAAGAAGATCCAGAAGATGCTGATCCAATAGGCGCCCACTAAAAAAAGCTAAGGTGGGGAGTAGAAGAACTCGTGCTCATGGAAGGTAACATGCCGGGCCGGCGAGAACGAGAAGAAGGATCAAAACATCGAAAGCTCGGCGGAAGAGCGCGGAGAATAAAATAAGTTTGAGTCCGGAAAATCAGTTATGATCACCGGAGAATTAGTTGTATGCGGAGAATGGTTGGTTTTTCGGTTAGCTACAGAGAGCTGCTATATAGCTTAGTTCTGTACAGGTACAGCCAACCAAGGCTACCACGAGCGGCCGGGTAAAGAAAATATCCTAATTGTAATCACTAGCTATCTCTGTGCTTTGAAAGCTGAAGGAAGTTATAGCATTGGAGCTGGTATGAAAACTAGACTATCCTAAGGAGTAGAAGCCAATCTTCCGGTATCCGGTAGTAGAGCCATACCTTCGGTAGTGAAGCTATACCTCCGGTAATCCTACTAGTAGAGAGAATAGCTTGGCATGAGTAGCTTGGAGTTTCGAAATTGTTTTGGACTTGCCTGTAGTAAAGCCTGCAGTTAGAAGGCTTTGGGGGTAAGCACGCAAGGAGCATTTGATGTGGGCAAAGAAAGGGGCTTTGGTAGCGGCTTTCTAATTGAAATAGAATATCCTTCTAAG
>NW_027518905.1:0-26313 GCF_043159265.1 Tasmannia lanceolata | reverse complement strand
GCTGTACCACACAAAAGTTCGTCCCAACAACAACGACCACGACCACGACCACAGATTCGCCCCAAATTACTACCAGATGTATGGGTGGCTGGGGGCCGCCCAAGAGTTCTTTCCCCCTCCACTCGACTAAGTTTCCTCTCACGTCCCTCGTGAGTGAAGTAGTGAAGGGCGAGATTCTCTGCAGTAAAGTTCGCCGCTATGTTAGCCCGCCACGAACTACCGGCAACCAACTGTGAGTCGAGCGCCGACGCACACGCCCAAATATTTGCTGCCTTTGGCGCCGCTATTGCTCAAGTTCCGGCCGAGATGAGCATCCAGCGTCACCCAGGAGTCGAGTCAGAAAGCTCAAACGAGCCTATGATGAGACTGCAGTGCAGACCACGACAAGACGTTCCTGAGAATTGGACGAGTGAACTGAGAGTTCAACTGGCTTTGGTCTGGAGACTTCGCCACCATCGTCACCACTCCGCGTGAAGTGGGCTCCCTCTAAGCTCTCAATGAGAGCCAATTCCTGCGAAGGGTGGAGCTGAGAAGGATAATAATTTTTTTCGAGTTTCACTCACAGCTAGCCGGGGAATAATGGAAGTGACGCTCCACTTTGGAATAGATAAACTGTGCCCTCCCTTATCGAGTTACCGCTCGTTCATAGTTCTATCGCACGAGTCTCGGCGGTCTATTCGCCTTAATGTCTATTTCCAAGAAGCTTAATGAGTTTCCCGCGGCGCTTCCACTCGCTTGAGTCTGTGTGTGTGTGGTGCCCTCCGAGGTGTCTTGCCAAGTTGCCTTCTTCCGCAGCTCGCACGTGAGGCAATCTCACCGCTCGGGGTGACAAATGGACACAAATTTGGGGGTGTTGCAGGTTAATCGTGTCGCCTCGGTGCGCAATCAACGCGCGCCACAGCCGAGTGATTGATGTAATCAGAGTATGAGCGCCCCGAGAGGGCTGACGATGCTTGTCAGCAAGTTGTCACAAATCCCTCTGGCTATTCGAGCCATTCAATGGCTTTTTGTTGGCTAATTTGCATAATCGGATGGGCGAGCTGCTCCCTCCGGTCTGATGTGGCCGCTTACCGTCACCGTAAATCTTAATCAAATCTTCATTGACTGGTCTGGTTGAGCAGTTTTGGGCGCGAAACTCTGAGGGCCCAATCAGCTTTAACTGACCATCAAATCCGTGCGGAAATTTCAGCGGCTCAGATAAGTGACCATCGCTAATGCTTAAAACATTTTCCTGTTTCGCCAGAAAGGTGAGCTCTCAAAATGCTCAAAAAACTGCCACCCTACTGCGCATAATCCCGCAATTGATTTAGGCAGGTTAATTCCACTATCACATGCCGCAGGATCATCAAGGCGAGACGTTCATTCACAGAGAGGCAACGTGATTATGCTATGCACGAAAGATGAAAGATCCCATTGAATATTATAAGATGAGTGCTGGGGCTATAAAGGGTTGGATGGGATCTATTTTAGGAGGCCGGACAGAGTGAGAGACGGGACTTGCGCATGATGATCATTAAAAGCGTGGAGTTTATCGTGTTTACTCTCAACTGGGAATGCTTCAAGGTACAGGTTTCTTGGGAGTGGTTTCATTGCTAGTTTCCGGTTCGAGCTTATCCGACATGTTCAAGATGGCATTCATGTTGCTTGTGGACTCGTTTGTGTTTGTATCGGACGTGTAATCCGCAGCGCTGAATGACTGTCTCAAGGGGCTCTCATCGAAGACACGCGAATGGACTCGATTATATCTGGGTGAACATGATGAGAATGAACTAAACCTCGAGGATCCTCCATCTGATTTGTAGTTGATGGCTCCCTCCTCTTCGTCAGACTCCGTCTCAGATTCGTCTGATTTGTGGTTTTCATTTTCGTCCTGCCTAACATCGAAGTAGCTAGTATCCTCCTCATCCTCTAGCTGAGGCACGAAGCCCGCCTTCTGACGTAACAAATCCTCCCAGCAAACATCCCTGAGAAATGGGTGGTCCTTGATTTCGTGTGGTCCTCCTGTACCTAAGCGATCCTTTGGATTACGTTGCAGTAGTTGAGTAACCATGTGCTTGGCCTCCGATGGAAGAGGCCAATCATCGTCACTCGGCCATTCAATGTTATCATGAACCACATGATCAAACAAGCCCTCAGGGGTATCACTAGTAAATGGCACACAACCAACGAGGAACTCATATAAGATTATACCCATGGACCAAAAGTCCACCGGCTTTCCATAACCTTGACGTAGGATTACCTCTGGTGCAATATAATATGGTGTTCCGAAGACTTGCATATCATTGAACTGCCGTGTTTCCTTTTCTAAGTAACATTCTAATATACTAGTTGTATGGCTCATGAGACCGATCTTACTCAAGCCAAAATCGGTCAATTTTATGTGACCATCCTTTGTGATGAGTATGTTGTCAGTTTTTAAATCACGATGAATTATACCATAATTGTGTAGGTAGTCCACGGCTAATAATATCTCTGAAAAGTAAAACTTGGCTAAATCTACAGGTAGGGGTCCGTTCTTGAGCAATGCAGCACAATCACCTCCTTCCACGTATTCCATCACCATGCATAAATGTCGCTTTGTTTCAAAACTACAAAACATACTAACTACAAAAGGATTATCACTAAAACTCATAATATCTCTCTCCGCGAACACTTGATCAACTTGATTCCTCAAAGCTAACCTGTGCTTTGCAATCTTCTTCATGGCGTACCTCTGACGAGTTTCTTTATGCCGAACTAAATATACCATCCCGTAGGCACCATGACTGATAAGTTTGATAGTTTCATAGTCATCCTCGGAGGGGTTTTGACGCAATATAGTGGCTCTAGCTTGAAGGGCGGCAGCGTATTTTGGTGGACCTAAATGATTTTTGGTAGATGATTGGATCTTGTCTCTCAAGACTTGCTTGGCATCTTCACTGGACGTTGGTTCAATGGACTTTGGTTCACTAGATGTCGGCACACATGATGAACCTGATTCACAAATTAAAGTTGTTGTTGTTGTTGGTTTGCTGATGGCTGATTGCTTATCGAAACTTATATGGTTAGACTGAGAAACCTCAAGATTTGTCTTACTTGTCGTGGGTTGGTCCTCGGCCACGGTGAGATCAATTGCGGGATAGACAATGCTTGGTTTTGCTTCGGCTATAGTTATATCTGAACAATTACTTGCTTTTGCAGTTAAATTACGTATCGTATTGTCTTCGACATTAAACTTTTCCAATTCGGTTTGTAGCGGGTGCCTATTGAGGCCGAGCTGATCGAGCATATATTTAACAATGTCTGTTCTAATGCCGTTAATCTCTTTCATCTTGTCCTCGGTGGCCTCAAGAAAACGATAGAAACCCTCTGGGTTAAATTCTAGACATTCCAACAATCTAGCTGGCCGTGATATGATAAGTAAGAATTGGCGAATCAGGGGTTTCAAATAGTCGCCGGCAGCGGGCGACTTGGATGAACAATCAATAAAAAGTTTTTCTAAATTTTCACTAATGTCTATGAAATATTCTGAGGTAATTAGTTTGTCAACCGACTTTTCATAACAATCTCGAGCCATTTCAACCATTTGCCTATGCCCAAAGCAAGCAACAGCATCGGCTTTGATAAAATCAGTGTCGGAATCGAGCCGATTGTCATCAATGAACCGAAGCAAAGCCTCCTCCATTTGCTTTGTTGCCTTCGGGAATCTCTCCTGTAAATGCGATTTGTTTCGATGATGTCATTATCTATAACTGTGTCTCTAACAGGTGATGAGAGTGATCGCGATCTTGGCCGCAATAAATGCGGCGAGGATGGTTTACATGTTTTGGTTTGCTTGTTGTAATAGGGCAAATTTTCCACAGAAGTGTGAGTATGTGAGCTTAGTTTTGCTTTTGTTGAGAGCATGACTTCTTCCATTCGATAGTGTTGATAGTGTTGATAATTGATTTCTATCTAATAGGCAGAGATTAATAAGGATATGTGTTGAATATAAAGAAATATATATGTAAATTCTAGTGTATGTATGTTGTTGATATGATACCAATGATCTTATTGTTATTGTAGCGATCCTTACATAGTGCTCTCATCATCTGTTCCCTCATTTCCCTCACTATTGCGGCCTTTGTGATGCTGCTGCGCGATGGCAATGCTGGCGTCGAGCTTTGTGTGCGAGTGTGTGTGTGTTGCTTGTCTGCTGTTGCACCTTGTGTTGTGTGTGCGGTTGTGTGTGCAATTTTGTTGAGTTTGATGCGTCTCTGAAGCGCACCGTTCTCTTTTTTCTTTCCTTTCTTCTCCTCTCTGGCTCTGTTTCCCTGTGAGAATAGTTTTATTTTTCCCCACCTATGGGAAGAATCGCTGCAAGCTTCATACAACCGAATTTCTACCTCGCAAATTGTCGATTAATATCTCCGCCTCTAATCTGGGAGCCACCATCGGCTACCGACGAAGTAAATTCAACTCCTGCCAACGAGAGAGAGAGAGGAGGCTGATGTCGAGGAATTCCCTCGGGTGCTAATCAGAAAGTTTGCGAATGGACAGGTAGACAGAGGCGAAATCAACGTAGAGGTTCAGTGAACACATAGCGGAATTTTTCTATAGAATCAATCAGGACGAATTAGACATTCATTTTCCTTCACGAAGTAACTGGTTTGTTTTTATTGCTATTACAACATTCAACAAAGAGCTATCATTGGCTTATCGAATTTGACGATGTTGGCGTTCGCTGATTCTTTTGAGAGCTACCTGATTCAATTGTAAAGTGAGTTTAGGTAATCACAGTTGGCAAATTCTCGCTCACAATAAAATCTCATTCGTTATCCTCCAATTCATTCGATTTGATTCATTCATGATATTGATCTTTCAACTATTTTCGGGTTCATGCACATAGATGCTTTCAGCAAGTCATTCAAATAAACGGGATCATTTACTGGTGGTGCCACATCCTGCTGGAGGTTTCATTTGTCGCAGAACTTTATCGATCCATTGTAGTGGACCATTTAGTTGAATTTCCACCCAGCA
Source organism: Tasmannia lanceolata (assembly GCF_043159265.1). Taxonomy (NCBI): domain Eukaryota; kingdom Viridiplantae; phylum Streptophyta; class Magnoliopsida; order Canellales; family Winteraceae; genus Tasmannia; species Tasmannia lanceolata. The sequence goes on along the minus strand of NW_027518905.1, from coordinate 21,315 downwards.
CGGTGTGTGAAATATTGATTGTCTCTTGTAATTGCGGCCCCAACCTTTGACAAAACTTATCCTGATGATACAACAATTTGTCAATTTGTAAACCGCTTCGAAACCTTTAGAAACTGAATCCGAGAGCAATTTTGAGAATTGATGAGTACTGAAAACTTTGAGTGAGCAACCTTCGCTCAACTTCGATACTTGTTCGATATGCTTTCCACCTTGCTCTTCAATCAGCAATGGATTTGAGACAAATATAGCGGACTCGCATTGACTTTCGACATAAACTTCGCCATCAACATAAGTCATCCTCACTCCACGACCAATCCTCCGTCTGACCCATTCGGTAAATTGGTTCCTGTGTACATTCGATAATCCGCCAATACAAAATCTATCGGCGCACATCGGTTGTGTATACCCGTCTACAGAAACAACGCTTGAAGTAGGTGAATATTTATCACCAAGACGGTTTCCAAACTCGTGATATGTAATTGAGCACCAAGATGTCCCCTCTTGGAAAGGAACTTGCTGGATATCAATCATTTGTTCCATTGATTGGTCAACCAACCCACTTGCTGGGCCTGGCATGAGATTGTAATACGTGGCTTGGGGTTGGTTCGCAACATCCATGTTCAAGTCATAGTCTAGTTGCATGTGCTCAGTTTGATATTGTGGTTGTTGTTGCTGCATCTCCGATTGTTGTTGAGGAGAATAAAGGGCAGTATAGGTCGCTGTTGAGCTTGTAGGAGTAGGCTGACCATACTGAAGTTGTTGGGTATATGATGAAGATGGCATGCACTGCTGTTGCGATGTAGTTTGAGGTTGAGAGGCTTGTGCTGGCTGTGGCGGCGGTGGTGGATGGGGTTGCTGATACTGTGTCTGCCCATATACTACATGCTGAGATGAGTCTTGATAACCGTAAGGTGCAGCATTAACATTGCCCTGTGGATCATAGCTGGTCTGCATCATTGTTGGGCCATGCTCATGTTTAGCACGTGCGGCCTCTGAATACCTATTATGTCTAAAACTGAACGGACTTGCAACTTCTGTGCGGGTATTATAGGGTTGACTTCCCACATTACCAGCCGATAATAGTGGCTGCTTAGCTTGTTGTTGGGTAAACTGATATTGCATCTGCTGTGGTTGCTTCTGCTGTTGCGGCGAATGCTGCTGCGGTGAATGCTGTTGTGGTGAGTTTTGATGATGTGAATGGTGGTTGGGTTGTTGTTGTTGTTGGGTCTGAGCTGGCGGGTAATATGTGCCAGGACTAGAGTATGGTTGGTAGCGTTGTTGCTGATATTGCTCAAAGGGTCCTGGTGGATATTGTTGGTGCCTGGGCGCATGCTGATATTGTTGTTGTGGGGATTGTTGCTGTGTCTGCTGAGATTGGTATAGGTGTTGTTGCTGCTGCTGTTGAGGGGATTGTTGTGTGATCTGTTGCTGAGATGTTCGTTGTTCTATTTGTTGCTTTTCACTGGATTGTCCCTGCGGCAACATGGATGGCCCAGCTGACTGTGGTGTAAGTGTCTTATCACTGGGGTTCTCTTTGGAACTGAATCCCTCGCTAGGATCACTCAACATACCCTCGCCTGTTTGGGGCTCAGCTTCTGGTAAAATTCTATCTAGAAAATCGAAAGTCCCCTGATCATATTCACCAGGTCTCGGCTCGATAAAGTTTTTCTCGTCAAACTCTAAGAGTTGATCGCGATCAATCGGAACATCAAGTGGATCACTCTCTTCCTTGCTGCTTTCCTCCATCTTAATCTGATCCATAGTGATTGCTTCTGATTGATGCTGAGATACAGAGGCTAAGTTTGATCTAGATGAAGATGGTTCAATTTTTGAAGATGAACCATGTGAATATGAGGAACTTGAAGGAACTATCGCTGGTTGATTGATGCCGGTCTTGTCTTCAACTTTAGTCTCTGTTGCTTGTCCAGCTGGAGGCGATGATGATAATGGTATTGCCGATGAAGAAGTTGGCTGAGCCTGCGAAGATAGCCTAGACGGTGAACTGTCCAGTTCCAGCGGCGTTAAGGTTGACGCCGATGGTTGTGGACTTGTCCTATCTGGAAAGTGTGTTTGAGGAAATAGCAAAGCGCGAACAGTTTCTCTCGTTATAAGTGTTGATCTTGAGCCGACAGTTGAACCTGAGGTGCCTGGTCCAGCTGTGGAACTATGGGTCAAGCCAGGCCTAGCTCTAGTGCCTTTATGATCAGAGTCTTCGAATGATGAGGATAGATCCGGTGGTATCCTAGAGCCCAATAAGATTGGGTCGATGGGACCAGGTGATTCTCTTTCGTAATGATAAGGATTTACGCAAATTGTATTTGAATTTGGGGGATGCAGTACGCCAGTCTCTGAATATTCACTACTACTTTGACAAGTTGTTATTGCTCTAATTTGATGATGTGATTGTAAATCTGGCCACCGCCACATGCGGCAATAGATGACCTGTGGCAACGCTCGCCTGTGTGAAATTAATAATCGATTATCTAGTACTTTGGGTAATGGAACACATTTAGTTTTTTCTAATTTTTGTTTGATAGCCTTCTCAAGTTCAGCAATAACATCAGAGTCTTTCTTGAGCCTCCTAACTAAATATTGAACAGCAGCTTTGTTCCACTTGGTGATATCACGATCGTGCTCTGTGTTGTTCTTGCAAAGAGCTAATAAACGTCTCTCTGCTCTCGGTGTAAATTTATCCAAAATGGATCGTACCATGTCACGTCTTGATAATAGTGGCGCTGAATAGGTTATTTGCCGATATTGGTAGTGTTGCCGCCTTATTTTTTATGATATTGATTATTTTAATAAACCCGTCGTAGTAATGAGCTGAGCCAGTGCAAGCTGATTGAGATATTAGTAATAATATATTATTCGAGGAATAAGATGACGAGGAGGAGGCCGGGGTGGTGGTGGTTGTTGTTGTAGGATTGTTTGAGGATGATGACAATGACGACGAATGAGGGAGAGTTGACTTGGTTTCTCTTATGTTAGTTGGTGGCAATGACGGGGAAAATTTCGTTAAATTTGATAACAAATTGCCAATATAATTTTGGTTGTAGTTGTAGAATTGATCATACAATAGAGGTGGTGGTCTTGTCAACGACAACAAAGACGACGAGGCTGATGATGATGAAAATAACAGCAAAAGTATAGTGGTAGTTTCTTTAGCTCGTTGTTCATACATTTGTGGGTAGTTAATTTTATGATGATGGATGTATGAATGTTGGTTGCTGCTGATGATATATAAGTTCAAGTGTAAAGTGTATTTCCTGAAAAGTTTGATTATTGTTTTGGTGTGGCTTAATTATAATGGCGCTAATAGAAGTAACATTTACATCATTCGATTCTGATAGAATATCTGTCTTGATATTGCTGCTGCTTTGAAGCTCCACTGATTGATGATTCAAATATTGCAACCTCCTGAAAGCAAGGGAGCAACCACTTTGGAGTTGGTGTTCTCTTGCTGATGAGATTGACAAATCTTCTCTTCTAGGACATCGACACCCTGAACATGCTCACCAGCGTGCTCATATAATCACATGGATTCCTCTCGCTCCTTCGCCTCTACTTTGGATTTAGTTATAAAGGTGATGGCGCCGATGACAACGGTGTGATGAAATTAATATTTCTACGCGTACGCATATAGGTGAAAGGATAGTAGTAATAATAAATTGTTAGTTGTAAATGAGCGATGAAGATGATAGATGGTTCAGTTTTGATAGATGATATACATCATCAGAATGTTAATAAACTCTTCGCCTTCATCCAACTTTAAACCACCGCAAATTAATGTCTCTCCACTGGGGCAGCGGCAGCGGCAACAGCAACAGCAACAGCAACAGCAACAGCAACAGTAGCGGCTGCGCCAGTGGTACTGTAACACACAGACAGCGGCGCCAGTGGCAGCAGCGGCAGCGACGTCACAGTGTCTCCTCGTCTCTCTCTCTCTTGCTGGCTGACTCTGGCTCGCTTGCTTCCTCGCCGGCTTGCTCGCTGGCTGGCTCGGCCCGCGTTCTTTCTGGTTTCTGTGCGTTGCTTCGCTACTCTTGCTTCTCCCTGCCCTCGCTGTCTCGATACAGTGTTCGCCGTTTCGGTTTCTCTGCCGGCCCAGCCGCGAATATCTGTCTTCTCTGTGTCTGTCGAGCTTCTCTGTGTCTGGTGGTGGCGGTTGCGGCAGGTAATGACGTATGTTGTGATGGTTCAACTCCTGTTAGTTTGGTGCGGATATTTGCGGAAAAGTGGAGAATTCTTTTGGTCTTCACGACAAGCTTGCTATTCGCACTACTATTTTGCCCTTTGCAGTCACACACACACACTAACACACATCGCAACAACAACAACATCGACATCGACAACAGTGACACACTCGCATCTCGCCATTCGTGTTGCCTGTAAACCTAATTACGACACTCAAGTGGTGGTTTCGGCAACAACAACTACAAGACTTTGCAATTACCACCTGCGTTACAAAGTGCGATTTTTGCGCACTCCTCTTCCTCCTCCTCTGATGGGTCGTGAAATTTAGCCAATTGAATCTCGTGTCGAGCGAGTGGAAGCGGCGGTAGAGGCAGAGGCAGAGGCAGCGGCAGCGGCAGTGGCAGCGGCAGCGGCAGTGGCGCGGCAAGGAGAGAAAATAGCCTCCGAGGAGGAGCACTCAAAGCGAAGAGATGGATAGAAGAAGAAGGAGAAGGAGAATCGCCCGCCAACGCTGTTGTTGTTGTCGGTCTGCATATTTCGTGGTCCCGATAGATCTCCTCTAGTTGCCCCTCACAGTCGCAGTGTAAACGTTTGTAGCCTAGCCAAGTTTGCGGCTGTATCAGTCACTCAGCTTGGTCGTCGTCGACGTCGACGTTCTCGTCATTGGCTCTGCCTCTGCATCTGCCCCCGCTGCTGCTGCTGCTGCCGACGCCGCTGCTGCTTCTGCCATCGCCTCTGTTGTTATTCAGCTGGATGTATTATAGCTGAAGCCTCTTGTTGTTGCTATTGGTGGTGGTGGTGGTGGTGGTGGCAGTGGCAGTGGTGTGGGTACATCCCCAGCATAATGGTGGCCCTTCAGCTAGATAGTTCAGCGCCGGCTGGCACAGAAACGCAGCCGCGAGCGCCTTGGGGCAGAGTGCGGCGAAAAGTTGCGCCAAATAGTGCGCCACTCGGACGGCCCCGGCGCGCGCGCTGGCGCACTATATGCCTAGCCGCCGGCGCCCTCACTCGCCGGCCCGAGCGAGCGAGCGCGCGAACGGGCGAGCGGACTTCCACGCTCATGGCACCGATGCGTCCACGCAGACAGATCGACGTAGGCGCCTGCTCGTTCGATCCTTTTTGGCTCTTTAGTGCCGAGTTTTATCGGGGGCTACGCGTTACATGGCGAGCAAACAAACAAACAAACGCACTCACACACACACAAGCAACGGGATTTTACTCTGGCTGCGAACATTTTGCCGGCTTCGTGTGCTCTTGTGCGCCTCATAACATCGAAAAGTTGGAGAGCGCCGCTTAGATCATCGCTATCATCATCATCAGCGACTTTGATCGATTCGAAACACACAAGCGCACACTTTGCGAAGACCCAGACTTCCTTGCGAGGAGCGCCGTCATCACAACATCGCCGTATTCGTGGTGTCGCCGCCGCCGCCAGCACCACGTTAACCTAGAGAAAAGTTGTTCAACTCGGCCGAAGGTTTGCGTGGCTGAATAGGGGAGGACTCCTCTGGTGGTTCGAACTCTCGAGATCGAAGTCTTCCCAGCCTAATGCTCACTCTTACGAGTTTTCCCCCGACTTGAGCTGTTAACAAGGGCGGGGATAGAGAGCGAGGAAAAACTCAAAGTTAATAGCTCGCCCCCACAGGGCAACATTGTGTTAAATTAGCAGTTGGTTGGTTGGTTTGTTCAGTTGGTTGGTTAGCCAGCGCTCGCTCGTTCTCCCTATCGTGAGTTGGTGCACTCAGCCACTGCCGCCGACGACGACCACGACGACTGGCGGGCGGGTCAGACTGCTGAAAAGTTTTTAAGTTTTGAACTCCACGAGAATTGCAGCTCGCCTGACTGGATGGATGACTGCCCGCCTGGTTGGTCGATTGGCTGTCAGTCAGCCGATTGGCGGCGGCGGCGGCGGTACACGTAGACGATCCAAGAGCCCCCTCGAGGGTTAGTGTTTGTGTGCGTGTGCAGCGTGAGAGTATTGGATAAGAGGAGGCCGCGAAAAAGAATTCGAAGCACCACCACCACCACCGCCACCACTGCCGCCACAGCCACTTCCATCAGCACCGTGAAGATTTTGTTGGCCAGCAGACAGTCGCTCTCGCTTATCCTGTCTACCGCCTCGAAAACTACAGCTCGCCTGCATACGGCTCTGCCTCCTCATTGTACGTATGGATCTCTCTTCCCCTCTGTCTGGCTGCCGGTCTGACTGTGCGATGGCGCAACAGCAACACCGTTGATGGACATGAATCCAGCCAACAACAAACCGATCAGCGAGCCGACCAACTAGCCAATCGAGTTGGCCAAAAAGAGCCGAGATAAAGCTATTAGTTAGTGTGTATGTGAGTGCTCTTGCTCGCTTCTTTGTGAGCTTGAGTGTTTCTTTTATCTGCGCCAGAGAATATCCAGCTCGTCTGTTGTCGGCATCCAGCAGCTAGGCTGGCATCTAGTCAGTCAAACAGACTGATTCACCATTGGCTGACTGAAGCACTCTGGCCCATGTCAGTCAGTCTCTTCCTCTTCTTTTCTCTCTCTCCATCTCCCTGATTTGCTCCAGTCATCGCCTGCTACCACGACTAGAGGTCGCCTAATATTACACCACCACAACAACGACGAAGACGACAACAATGGCCGCCGCAGCACCTCAAATTCCATTTTACGAACGAGCCTCAAAAACGCTGGCTACAATGACTTTAATGATGTTGCCAGTGGGGAAGGCGGAGTTGGTACAGTGTGTCCAAGAATCGCTTCAATAAAAGTTCGACGCTGACATCCCCTCTTTCTGCGCGCTGGTGTGAGCCACCTCTAGCAGCTGATTATCGTGAACACTGGTTTCCCCCTTGAAGAGGTGAAATCTACGTTCAAGTGTAACGCAGAACCAGTCAAAATTTAGTTCAAAAATCGCCGCATTGGCGCTGTTTTTATTGAAGCGATTTATGGACACACTGTAGTCGTGTTATATGATGGTGCTGAGGAGCTGGCTAATTTCCGAGTAATGTACTACGTATCCGTCAACAATAACTTCCACTGCTGGATCCCCAGCCATAATGGCAACCGATTAATGAGTAGTGCTGACCCTCACTTGCAACCTGGGCTATAATTGGCTGATATCTTGCATCTAGCATCTACAGTACGGACCATTTATTTTGCAACTTTCTCGCGCCGAAATGCGTTGATGTGCGAGTTGTCGCGGGAAATTTTGGTGTAATTAATAGTGATTCGTGTATTAACTCGAATTAATTTTAAACGATCCTCCTAGATGCGCATTCGACGGAGTTGCAAATTAGATGGCCCCCACTGTAATTGATCTCATCTAGATTTCGTATCTTGTCTGCTACATGGCATAAGCACGTGTATTTAGTGCGTAGGCGAAAGTTACGTCACAAAATTGTGTCCAACCCTGTGGGAGAGCCCAACACGAGGTAGTGTTGGTGTTCGTTCTGTTCGTTTCTGTTCGCACTTTTTTGCAGCGGTCTGTATGCTGTTCGTTTTTGTTCGTTTTTGTTCGTTGGTTCGCTCGTTCGTTCGTTCGTTTGTTCGCCTGTTCGCGGACAGACCAACTCCTTTGCGCATGTGCGTGAACTGGGGCATACCATTGGCAGTGACAGTCGCCAATGGGTTATGCAGTTAGCTAGCGAAATGCAGTGAATGGCGTGTGTCGCGCCTTAACTCCTTTCCTCTTCTGCTCAACGAACAGAGCGAACACACAAACCGAGCGAACATTGCGAACAAACGAACAAAAACGAACATTTGGGGGTCGCAACGAACACACATGTTGTTCGTGGCGACCCCCAAATGTTCGGAACAAAATTGAACACCAACACTAACACGAGGTTTGTTTGCTCAAAATAAACTGTGTTTTCATCTACAGCACGCGGTATTTCTATCCAACATGAGGTTGCGCGTTTGCAAAATAAATATTCTTCCGATCATGTAAGGCATTTCAAGACAATCCCTATGGAATGACAACTACCTATTGTTATGACAAATGATAATTAATCAATTAGGCAACACCATCATGGCTGATCTAAGACCAATATTCACCCGCAAGTCAGTATGGCAGAAGATGAAAAATCGAGTCAGTGAGTCGCAGAGGAATATCATAACAATGACTGTGATGACACTTCTATTTAGTGCCGGTGTAATGTATAAAGCTTATAAAAATGGTCTATTAATGACTAAAAAGAAGGAACTAATGAGGGAATTCTTCCTTTTGCCAGAGACAGAGTATGTGTCCCTCGACGATGAGGACCCACCCGTGCCATTGCCACTAAAGTCGCCTAAAGAGATTTTCAAGAGGGAGTTCGATAAATTAACCTCAACTGACAAGCAAAACTAGACAAATTACACTTGTTTATTAGAGACCCGTAGTCAGTTTATAGCAATAAATTCTTTTAGATTCTATCATTATTTGGGCCTTTGAGCTTGGCAAGGAGTGAATGAGCGTTCATCATCTCGACCCACGTCGACATCAGTTGCATCACTATCATCCGCATTGGTATTTCCCCCATCAGAGTGATTGGCAGTGACACTAGTATCACTATTATTTGCCTCGGTGTTACCGCAAATGTCAGTGGCGGATCCGTCGCAAGTTGTTTCAGGTCCGACCTCCACTTCACTCCCGATCACCTGATCCTCATGATTTTCAACAATCTCACAATCGTTTTCGCTCATCCCGATCGGGTCTTGGACACTGATTTTGACCTCAGTGATACAACACTCTTCATCTTGGTCCATTTGAACATCTACTGTCATCTCCTCCTTGATGATATCCTTGTTCGATGAGACAACTCCCTCCTCTGGCCCCTTTTGTTGGATTCCCCGTTGATCTTTCTCCCTCAGAGATTCCATAGTGATTAGAGTCCTTCGATGCAGTTCGATCTCGTGTGTCAGCTCTTTGATCTTATTTTCAACAGCCTCACCAGATGAATCGACAAGGTCGTACAGCGAAAAGTTGACCCTCTCGAATCTCTTCAAGTGGTGCTTCTTGGTATCTTCGCGAAGAGCCTTTGCATCTTCAGCAAGCCTCTTGCCATCGTCGTAAATCTTGTTGAGATAGTCACGGATGATGCGACTACTCATGTTGATCACCTGTAGCTTGTCGTTGAATGACATCCTTCTGGCCTCTTCACTGGAGATTTTGCCACAGGTCGACTCAACCTTACCCATAAGTTTGTCGGTATAGCCCTGCAAATTGTTCAACTCTGAATTTAGTGAGTCTTTTCTCGTGTTGAGTATCTCAATTTGTGATTCGAACTTGCCTATCGGAGTCGGCGGGGGAGTCTCCGTGCCGTTTGCCTGGCAGGCAGCATTGACATGGTTAGTCTGCTGCACTGTTGCCGATTCATCCATGGATGTCACTGATGCCGTCTGCTCACTAGACTGATGATTCTTACCAAATAACTGCAACCTCGGCAATTGTCTCAATCCAAAGGATTCCTGGTTCTGCTGTTGCTGATGTTGCTGCTCGAGTTCAAGGACCTTTTGCTGGAGTTGAATTTCACGGGTGGCCAAGAGAAAGCTCGCATCCTTGACAGGTTTGCCATTGCTCGTGATCAAGTTACCCTTTGGTAGTGTTCGACTATCCGGGCTAACTACCTGCCTGTCCTCGGTGAAACTCTTGCTGTCCCCCAGCAGAGTTGACGTCATGAAGGAACCACTGAATCTCATCCGTTTGGATGCTCCGTCGACGGTTTCGTTGAGGCCATACTTCGAGGGGGTTCCTGAGATTGGCGAGTGCTTTTGCGCCGGCTCGCTAAAGTTAAATTTTCTCTTGAAGTTCAACATCCTGCTCTATATGGTTCGAATAAGTTTTTGATAATTATTCAATTGATTAGTTCGAAATAATTGATTGGTATTTGCTGCTTCAGTAAGTGTTAATCGTAAACTTGTGCTAAGCGTATCACTGTAACATTAACGCAACCATCATGAGGGACAAGAAATTTTGGTCAGCGAACTTTTTCAGACACCGAGATTGCAACTAAAAAGTTCGTTACTGAGCAAGCGCAGTAGGTCCCTTCTAGCGTTAACCCGCTCTCCTGCTCGTGCAAAGCAAGAGAGCGCGCAAGCAAGAGACTCGCTTGTTGCGCTCCGGGTCGATTGCTGCGGTTTTCGCGCGGCAAGCAGTAACACGAGCACATTCCGCTGCTTCCCTATGGCTGCTCGGTGTTTCGCGTCGCTGCCGACGCCATTGCTGTTGAGCGTAAAAAACACCATGTTTCTCACGTTGGATTCTTGGGGAAAATAAACGTATCCGAAATCACAAGTCCTTCATGGCTCTCTCATATTTACCGGCTTTAATGTCAGCTAGTTATTTGACACCTCTCAGCGACAACACTTCACCGAAATAATGGGCACATTTGTTGAGCCCTCGGTGTTACAGGCGAAGAGTTTGACTGAATATTTGCTTACTTTGAGCGCTATCAAGTTGCAAAAATTATACAGCCATCCGGCGAACTGCCTCGCGATATTTAGAGACTTACCTTATCTAGCAAGACTTTATGTACTGAGAATATTATTCGTTGATCAAATCATACCAGAATCCTCCATAAATACATGGTCCAAAAGCCCTAAGGAGCACGAGGCCGCCTGCAATGCTCTGAAAGAACTCAAGATTGTGGACAGAAAGACGATTGCTGCAGGACTAGAGGCATGGACATTGAACGAGCTCTTCAGAGCAAACCTCAAGATTACCCTTGTTGGAGGGGGACAACAATGGGAGGTGCAACCAATGATCGAAAAGGATGATAAACGACCAAAGGATGATACTCAATTCTTCTCCATATTGGAGTCATATCCGCTTGACAGGTGGGAGCAAATATTGCATTTCATGGTCGGATTGAGGGATCAAGATTTCAAGGGTGTCTCAACAGATACAAAACAAGCTTTAGTTCATAGTAAACTTATTGTTTTTGAGGATAAAGAGCCGATGCCCTACATCACATCAGATGGATTCCAATTTCTCCTCATGGATACCAAATCACAGATTTGGCTATTTGTGCTCAAGTTATTAGAACTTATCGACTCAAAGACGTCAAACCTCGTCGAGTGCTTGACATTTTTACTCCAACTAAACTTCTCGACTCATGGTAGAGATTACTCAACAAACGGTTTCAGTGATACCATAGCAAACTTTTTGCAAACATTGAGAGAGATAGGTCTCATTTATCAGCGTTCAAGAAAGGATGGAAGATTTTACCCGACAAGACTCGTCATAGATCTCGCCAGCGGGCTGAGGGATGTAACCACAGATATTCATAGGAAGGGTTTCATCATTGTGGAAAGTAATTATCGACTATATGCTTACACGGACAGTAGATTGCAGATTGCTCTCATAGCCTTGTTTTGTGAGATGAACTACAGGTTCCCAAATGTTGTTATTGGACTTATAACAAGAGACAGTGTGAAGCAAGCATTGAAGAAAGGAATGTCAGCCCAACAAATTATCAATTACTTATTAATGCACGTCCACCCAACTGTGAAAGACAATGAGCACCCGATACCGGATACTGTAATAGATCAAATTTATCTGTGGGAAAGAGAACGTGATAAATGCTTATTCACCGAGGGGCGACTCTACAGTCAGTTCAATTCTCAAACTGATTTCGACCTCCTGAGAAAGTATGCCGAGGACCACGGATACCTCTTATACGACAATCCAGCCTCCAGAGTCATGGTTGTCCACGAGGACGGCCACGAAGGTGTAAGAAAGTACTGGAAGAAGATCAAGAAACGATTGGAGAGAGCAGATTAAAGATTGAACTGTATCCGATGAGGATGCCGTCGGTTGTTTTACTCCTCAGGAACTCTTCACTTCCTCTACCTCTTCGTTGTTCCTCGTGAGATCATCCTGTTTTGTTTCGTCACTTTCCTCTATCTTGGTACGTTTACAGGCAGAGTCTCCTCCATCGTGGGATCTCTTGATGTTCTGTGCCACATTTGCTTGATATAATTTATCATCACCTGCTTGGATTGCGGCTCTAAAAGTTGGACGAGATTCATTCGATGACAATCACCGTGGCTATGAAGATTCAAGGTGTTTCGCTCGCGGTTATTCACTCGCACATGTGGACTCTAAAATGTTTTCCCAGCTGAGCGAATGGGTCAAAAACTCAACACGCACAGACACCAATGCGTTTGCCGATGTCATGATATTAATTCTTATTTGTTATTCATAGATATATAATTATACAACCATATTATTGGCCACAAACTAGGCAAACTCAATTATTGGACTAATTTTCTTCACTTTCTCGAACTAGTAGTATTAAAGAAACTAGATTGAATATGAGCTCCAGCGAGGAAGTGTCATGGATTTCATGGTTTTGCGGCCTGAGGGGCAACGATTTCTTCTGCGAAGTAGATGAAGATTACATCCAGGATAAATTTAATCTGACCGGCTTAAACGAAATAGTTCCAAATTATCGACAAGCCTTGGATATGATCTTGGACTTAGAACCAGATGATGAAATCGAAGATAATCCCGCGCAAAGTGACATGGTTGAACAATCGGCCGAGATGTTATATGGACTCATTCATGCTCGTTATATTTTAACAAATCGTGGAATTGCCCAGATGCTTGAGAAATATCAGAGTGGTGACTTTGGACTTTGTCCTAGGGTATTTTGTGAAAATGAAAGAATGTTACCAATTGGTTTATCTGATATTGTTGGCGAATCTATGGTCAAATTATACTGCCCAAAATGTATGGACGTCTATAATCCAAAATCCTCAAGACATTTGCACATTGATGGAGCATTCTTTGGTACGGGATTCCCTCATATGCTTTTTATGGTCCATCCAGGACTTAGACCAAAGCGAGCCACCAATCATTTTGTTGCAAGATTGTACGGGTTCAAGATACACCATCAAGCTTATCAACTACAATACCAATCCAAGGCAATGTAGTGTAATTTGACATTTTTTTTTCTTTTTTACAAGTGAAGTTTTGTCACCCGAACGGCAAAGGGGGGCCAAGAGGGTTGAAACGAAAAAGGAGTACAAGATTTAAGAGGAGGAGCAGGAAGAAGATGAAGAGCTTGCATAATCACATGGCACATACCAAAATAAAAGTACAACCGCAATCTAAAACTCTTCGTGATAAATGCTTATCTCTCTGAAGACTAATTTTCGAACTGATTTCGACCTCCTGAGAAAGTATGCCGAGGACCACGGATACCTCTTATACGACAATCCAGCCTCCAGAGTCATGGTTGTCCACGAGGACGGCCACGAAGGTGTAAGAAAGTACTGGAAGAAGATCAAGAAACGATTGGAGAGAGCAGATTAAAGATTGAACTGTATCCGATGAGGATGCCGTCGGTTGTTTTACTCCTCAGGAACTCTTCACTTCCTCTACCTCTTCGTTGTTCCTCGTGAGATCATCCTGTTTTGTTTCGTCACTTTCCTCTATCTTGGTACGTTTACAGGCAGAGTCTCCTCCATCGTGGGATCTCTTGATGTTCTGTGCCACATTTGCTTGATATAATTTATCATCACCTGCTTGGATTGCGGCTCTAAAAGTTGGATGATTTCTCCGATCACCATCACCGTAGCTATGAAGACTCAAGGTGTGAAGCCAATTCAGCATAGATTTGTCATTCATTTCCGTTTCAACTATAACTGGGTAGATATATTCTTGCTTGAATTTCTCAATCTGATCATTTTCTGTCTCCCAATCTATGGGGTCGTGTTGACCATCGCCGCCATATCTACGATTGTACCTTTCGAAGTGAACTTCTTCTAACATCAGTCCCACACCAGGTGCTTTTGGAACGTCCATAAAACCCTCTTCCATGGATCGTTTGATATGATCTTCAGTGGCGTAACCTTTCACGACTGCTATTGCTAATCCAATCATCTTGCGTATCTGGTGCAACATGAATGACTGACCCTTGATTCGAACAACTACAAACTCCAGCTTATCTTGGTTGCAAGGATAAAATGGTTCACTGCAACCGATAGATTTGATTACTCTAGCGCTACTGTCTTCATTGAATTTCTTACCAGATGTGAAGTTGTGAAAAATATGAGTTCCTAGATAACCCTCTAGTGTGGAGTTGAATAAGTCGATAACTTCTTTAGGAGCTCGGTAACTATCTGTTGTCACTTCACTTAGGGGACACAAGGCTAGACTTGGCATCATATATGAGTAAGTTCTTGCATCACAGTAATTTTTGGCGTCGAATGATTGAGTCACCCTCCTACAACCCATCAATCGAATGTCGGTCGGCAATAACTTGTTGATGTCGTCGATTCTTATCTGTATTGACTCCGCGAGCTTCATGGATACGATTTGCTTGATCGCGGAAACACTCTTGTCTGTCCTGGCTGCTCTCTGAAAATACATCAGTTGGGGTCGATGATAGTGATCCTCTGGAATAAGTGTCGTCTCTTTTAGAGCTGACAGAAGGAATTCTTCAACTGTATTCGTTCCGGGGTTTCTGTTTCGGTAACGATAGGCAGGATAGTCGAATAAGTGTTAGACATGTGGAGTTGACCTGCATTGATGCCCTAGGGTTGCAACTTACCTTTGCATTCCTTGATAGTTTTTCCCACAATAACTGAGAAGCAGACAAAATTTCCGGACTTTGATTCTGGTAGCCATGATTGAGGTTAATAATGTTCAATTTGTTCCCTATGAGAATACGTGATGGAATCCTCTCTAGAGGTTTGGAAAAACGTGTGTTTGTTTGCATTATTTTGGGAGCGCTGTTTTGCAATGCCAACAGTAAGTGATGGTTCGTGCAGAAAACGTGCCCCACTCTTAGAGCGCGGCAAATTATCATCTTCACCTCTTCTAAATTTATATCCCTTAACCCGATCCATTTTTACACAGTACTTGTCTAAATCATATATTAAATATTACCTCAATCATCCACAAGAAAACTTTGAAAACAACACTATGGCAACGCAGAAAGCAGCTACAAATAAGCCCTGGGTCGAAAAGTACCGTCCAGCATCGTTGGATGACATCGTCCATCACAATGAGGTGGTGTCAGTTCTCAAACAAAGTCTCAACACAAATGATTTTCCCAACTTACTATTGTATGGACCACCAGGTACGGGCAAAACATCATCCATCATGGCCTTAGCTCGCACCATGTTTGGGAACCGTATGGAGGGCAGGGTTTTGCATCTCAATGCCTCAGACGAAAGAGGAATATCGGTTATTCGAGAGCGTGTCAGGAGATTTGCCCAGAGTGTTCCCATGTCATCCAGTGTCACTGACACCGGCTCACAGCCAAATAAGAAGATCGCAAACTTAAAACTTATCATCTTGGATGAGGCTGACTCAATGACCGGCGCAGCTCAATCTTGTTTACGTCGAACAATGGAGATATACTCCAAGACAACGAGATTTTGCCTTATTTGTAACTATGTCAGCCGTATCATTGAACCGATCGCATCACGTTGCTCCAAATTTAGATTCCAATCAATAACAACACCATTGATGCTTGATAGACTTGAGTCTATTTGCAAGAACGAAAATGTCAACTACACTGATGTCAAAGTGCTTGAACACTTGATCTCATTTTGTGATGGTGATCTTAGACAAGCGATAACAACTTTACAGAGCGCCCACAGGCTCGCTGGTCCAAACAGTCCACTTGATCTGGACCTTATTCACGAAGTTTCCGGTTTCATCCCACGTCGCTACATCAACAGATTTGTCGCCACTTGTAAGACCAAGTCTCTCGAGCGAATGGAGGAGCTTATAACGGACCTCATTAACGAAGGCTACACTGCATCGCAGTTTTTAAATCAAATCCATGATTGGTTGCTAACACAGAGTACAATAAGCGACGCTAGTTTGGCCAAGATCCTGCCAGTTCTCGGCATTGCGGAGCATAGGTTTTGCGATGGCTCGGATGAGTATATTCAATTGCTCTACGTGGCGTCAGTTGTTATGAAAAACTTTGATGCTAAGGTCGTATCACAATGATGGTGATGAATAAACACAAGTCCGAATTACCATTTTGAAGATGATAACTGAAATTAGACAAGTTTACTTTAGCATTGTGTCAATTTGCTCTCGATCATCATCTGGATAAGGATAACAATGGGCTCACTACCCATCATTGGTACCATTTTTGAGTTTCGTACTTTTGCATACTCAATAGTCAGTCTCCAGTGACACCAGGGTTCATAGACCGAGTTGTCAAGAGGGATTTATGTTTCATTTACTTCAAAAGTTTCGTAGGAGCCAACAACTAGCATTAAGTATCTTGAAGGAATTCAAAAGTTTGCTGTTGTCGGAATCGGTTAAAGTTTGCAAGTGATTCAGGGCATCAGGAGAGCGACCAAGAAAATAAGGTTGAGGACGAGGAGAAGCAACAGGTGGAATGTTCCGAACAGGAAAGTCAGTTTTTACGACTTTTTGCCTCGTATTGGTCTGGAGTAACTTGGACCTATGTGAGGCCTCATCGCCAGTCAATCCCAGGTGGGCCGTCGGGTCAGGCCACCAAATCGGCAACTCTGTCGCTACAGTTAGCCGTGTCCATAGACATCCAGTGGTTCTAGGCCACCCAAATGTGCATGCCATGGTCAATGCGGTCCCAAGACCACCAGTTTACGCCTTGAACCATCAACCTAGGTATGGACAACCAATCAATGCGGGTACACTACCCTGGACAGCAGCTCCCGCAGTCCCGACTCCAGTCCCAGGGGTCACAACTCCACTACCAGTTGTTTCAACTCCAGGGTTAGGTGTTGTAACAACCATTGAATCGCCCTCTTTGCAAGAGCAGTGTGCCAAGTACCATAACCTCTCCAACGACAGACAATCGATGCACTACGACGATGGAATCGTTGCACTTGCTAAGATTCTTGCCGAATTGGACGATGCAGTGCAACAGATGAACTCCAGCCAGAGAAACTGTGTTCAACCATCATTCAACATTCCGATGAACATAAGAGTCGAGGAGCCTCTACCTCCACCACCAGTAGTTAACCCATCAGGCGCGGCAGTTGGAAACCCGGAAAGGGTAGCTGAGAGTTCAACCCAATTCGTCTCACCGGCAACAGTTGAAGCAACAACCGTGTCATCTACAAACCACAACCGTGTCATCAGTAGACTCAACATCTGTATCATCTGTGGAACCAACAACCTTGTCATTTATGGACCCAACAACTGTGTCATTGGCGGATCTAACGACAGAGTCATTCACGGACCCCACAACCGTTAGCGCGACAGTTGCATCATCGACACCTTCTACAGAGGGACATTTCCGTGAACGTAGAGAGGATAGGGCGGACAGTGCTAGCTTCTTCGGACTGCCAACCACACCCTCTGACTCACCGGTCAGTGAGGATCAAGCTGGTGATGATCTCGCCAAGGCAGCCAACGACCTTAAAACACTACGCAAGGACCTCATCGTCACAGCTGAGTGGTTGAGACACTCCAACCACTACGTTCATAGTGCAGCGTTGAGGGCCCTCACGGTCTATGTGGCCAGCATTGAGCATCGTATTGAGCTACAGCGCCAATTGTTTGCCCAGACCAAGAGTTTCGGACTCAAAGGTAAGGTTACCATCATCAAGGAGAAGGTTGCAGGTTTGATTGCGAAGCTCAAGCAGCACATTGGCAAACATTGAATCCGTCAGGATCTTTCAAATGTGTCTCATTGAGGTTGCATTCAGTGAATCATCGAAATATTGCAGCCGAGGATCGCAAAGTTCCCTTCCGAATACGTTGTGCATCTTCATGATTCAATAAAACTTCTCGACCGAATTTATCTTCTGCTCATTGTTTGCTAAATCGCCATTGTGGTTGAACCGAAACACAGCTAGCTTTCACTTTGTATTAGTGTTGCCGTTTTGATCGAGCTTGCAGGCGTTCCTGTAGGATATTGATATGAATATCAACCCAGTCAGCTTCTTATTGACTGTGTAATACAATGAGCACCCGATTCCGGATTCAGTGATAGATCGAAATTTCCAGTCTAAAATCTTCCATCGCCCTTGAGAGTGCATGGTTTTTACCTCAAAGTGAGAGCAAAGGCTTACTTGTGACCATCGACAGGGGATAAAAGTTAAACAAACAAAACTGGAGAGAGAACCAACACACGCTTACAAAATCAGGATGTGACAGAGAATGAGATTTTTCATTACAAGTGGCCATTAATTTGGCATATTGGTCAATTGTGCGTTGGCCTATTTAGTCTATGAATTTTGTCGTGGTCCTCCATTTCTCGGACCAATACGGCGATAATATGAGCAAGATCCGCCATTCAGTGAAGGGTAGTAGATCTTCCTGGCTAAAATAGGCTAAATCCTTGTACTCCCGAGCAAGTTAATACGCTATTAGCCCTGTGGTAGTGGAAGTATGAGCACCTGTCAGGTAGATTACATCTATCAGAGTGGCTCTGGCCCATACGGAGTTCCCTTTTGAGTGCTCCGTCGTTGGATGAAATGGCCGTCCAAATTTCGGAAGCCACATACATATCGAGCATAAGCAGCAGCCACAGGCAAAGTGGAGATTCTACAAAATGGATGGCAAGCGCCTTGGACAGCCCGGCGTTGGTCAAACACTTTGGTGTCTCCATGATTAACAAGCAAACATGCACTTGGCTTACTCGAGTGTCCGTATTCCTTTGAGCTCAGTGTGCGCCATCGACCGAGGATGTAATTACGCAATCTGGTCTAATAAATGACCGTGTACATTCAAGTCTAACCCTCTGATCCGATTTAAACTTGACAGGCCACCAGCTTGGATCGGCGGCCACTTGGGTGAGCACCACAAACTATAACTACCTTCGCCAAACGACCAGCTGAGTGACTGATAATTTTGGCCAACAGATAGATAGATAAGAAGCCAGGGAGACGAAAATTCATTACAACAACAACTCCAAGTTTCAAGTAGTGCTAGTGATGGTGGCAGTAGCCTCTCATAATTCTTCTTCTCCTGCTTATTTCACTGATACAAGGCGACCACCTGAGGGATCAAGTTGATAGTGGTATATACCAGTCTGGTGCTGGTTACAATTTATCTAACTTGTATCATCTCGGCGTTGTGCAAGTTGCTCCATCTTTCACATGAGCTACCC
Organism: Tasmannia lanceolata; assembly: GCF_043159265.1. Taxonomy (NCBI): domain Eukaryota; kingdom Viridiplantae; phylum Streptophyta; class Magnoliopsida; order Canellales; family Winteraceae; genus Tasmannia; species Tasmannia lanceolata. The sequence goes on along the minus strand of NW_027518905.1, from coordinate 2,077 downwards.
TATGATTGTGTGCTCTTTTTCTTTGATTTTATTCATTTTCGGTCCACTTGAGCTGCGTCTAGGCAACTTGCTGGTGATCGTTAAGTTGTCAGCTGGATGAGTCAAGGATGATTCCCGTTTACTATGTTAGTATGGGAACAAGTGGTGGTGGTAGACGAAAATCAACTTCTTTTGCCTACTGATTAAGAGTGGTGCTAATGAATTATGTTGCAACCGCCACTACCGCCGCCATTGACCAGCCTGGTTCAGGTCGGATGGCAATCTAAGAGACGGTTATCATAAATGCCAAGTGTCTCAGGTCCGTCGCCTATCAAGTTGGTTGAAAGCTGACAAGTTTGGGTTGTTATCATTATTGAGCTCCTTTTTTCGCTCCAATGCCAGTCTAGCTCAACTTAAACTTCATCACATTATACCTACGAGCTCACCTGTCTTCGGGCTCCATCTCGGAATGATTGAGTGCTAACACTATTTCACATACACGCGCTTTCCCGTATAGGCAGCAAATTGCAATGCAAATTTGGCCTTGCCACTTGATGGTGACTAAAAATCATTAATCCACACCATTCTTCCCCTGTTATTTATGATTTAATTTCACCAAATTTACCCACCAAACCTCCCGTATGCAGTGCGACTTAATTGCTCGTGTCTAGTTAGCGCGAACAGCGAGAACTTGAGACGAAGGTAACTCCGACTTCCAATTTGTTTGTTGGCCAAATTCGCGTGCATATGTCTCTGACTAGATGAATGGGCGGGCGAATGGGGCAATCATCATTATAATCAGACTGATTTATTTGGCAACATTTGAGCTGGAGCCCAAGAGTGTGGCTGCGAACGCGTGCTGTCGCTTACGTAATATCCTACAGTGGCTGCCTCCCGTGCCGCTCACACAGGCGTTGACCACTTTGACTTTAATTGACTGTGCGTGCTGATATCTATCCTTTATGGACGACCACGACGACCACGACGGCGACGACGTCACTCTTGGCTGGCTCGTTTCTCCCCCACCCCCCCCCCACCGGAAGGTCCATCAAACACACCACTGGTAGACTTATGATGGTCGTTAGTTAAACTCTCAGTCAGCACTTAAACTACAAAAAACCACCAGCTAGCAAAGTATTTGGCGCCTTACGTAACTGTTGGCGGCGCCTCTGTAGTTGTGTCGGCTGCCAATTGCAGTTTATTTTCCGCCAAGTCATTTCCCTGGGACGCCGCTAGCTCCCTGGAGCGTGATAGACACGGATCAACGTGTTCGATAGTCATCAAGTTGCTAATGCTCGGCCATCATGGGACTAAATAGAGGAGCGAAGATCACACAAATCCATCAATTGGCAGCAACAACAACAGTAAGTTGCTTGAACTTCACTTGCCGTCGTTTGTCTAATTGGCGGATTGAATGGTCGGCGTCGTCTCAAGTTTTGTTTGCTCTCCTTTCTCGGCCTCTTGGTGTCCATATCAATAAGTTTCAATGGCTAGTAACGCAACCTGACACATAAGGTGGATGAGCCGTCCATCTAGTTTAGTGCGTGAGTGTGTATACTTGATATACTTTATTGCCAATTCAACTCCAATGGACACAAACTGTTGGTAGGGGGGATACCATTGACGTTAGTCAATGATTTACAGGATGTCATTAGAACTTTTCCTCCCCCCGCCCCCCCCCACCTCTCACACGTTGGTTCGTCGTGATCGTTTTAACGGACTCTTGGTGTTGGTGGGCGACGTTTATTGGTGCACTTCATCTTCCTCTGCAGTGACGTAACTACCGGCGGCTACTGCAGCAGTGGCAGCGGAGGATTTAAAGCCCATCATTGTGTGCTCGAGAATTGATTGGCCAATTCAGCGAGTGAATCGGAGGCGGCCAATCAAGTTAATGTGAACTCCGAGACACCGAACACATTTTAATTCGCCAATTAATTCAAGCCATTGATAAGAGTAGCACCAACTTCCTCCTTCTACCTGAACCCCAGGGCTCACGTGTGGCCTTGATGATGATGACGGCGACGTCGATATCACCTGTAAGTTCGATGGTCAATGAAAATGATTGACGTAATGGATGATGATGAGCGGCCAAGTGACG
>NW_027518904.1:12500-21229 GCF_043159265.1 Tasmannia lanceolata | reverse complement strand
CCTTAAGCAAGAGAAAGAAATATCAAATTATTCATGGATAGCCACGATATGTTCCCTATGATGACTGGGTTCATGAATTATGGTCAACAAACAGTACGAGCTGCAAGGTACATTGGTCAAAGTTTCATGATTACCTTATCCCACGCGAATCGTTTACCTATAACTATTCAATATCCTTATGAAAAATCGATCACATCAGAGCGTTTCCGTGGTCGAATCCACTTTGAATTTGATAAATGCATTGCTTGTGAAGTATGTGTTCGTGTATGTCCCATAGATCTACCCGTTGTTGATTGGAGATTGGAAACAGATATTAGAAAGAAACGGTTGCTTAATTATAGTATTGATTTTGGAATCTGTATATTTTGTGGTAACTGCGTCGAGTATTGTCCAACAAACTGTCTATCAATGACTGAAGAATATGAACTTTCCACTTATGATCGTCACGAATTGAATTATAATCAAATTGCTTTGGGTCGGTTACCAATGTCAGTAATTGGGGATTACACAATTCGAACAATTATGAATTCGACTCAAATTAAAATAACCACAGATAAACCCCTTGATTCAATAACGATTACCAATGACTAAGATTCATTTTTGATCTAAAGGAGTGAAGCTTCTTTCATTTTGGTTGGTCAGTAACTACAAATCATAACTATTGATTGGTGAGAATCGCGGCTTGATTTGGATTTAGAATATATGAATATAGTCATGATGATTCGGAATATCAAACTCCGAACTACTCTTTCGGATACAGAAGTGGAATTAGTCCAATAACTGTATCTACCTCAATCCAGACCCCATTACGATTCAATTAGAAACGTATCATATACAAGAAAAAAACAAGGTAACCTCTTTTTTCCTGGCTGGGTCAGTAAGGTCATGAAATATTTCAACTTTTTTTTATCTCTTATTTTATACATAATGGATTTACCTGGGCCAATACATGATATTCTTTTAGTATTTTTGGGATCAGGTCTTATACTAGGGGGTCTAGGAGTGGTATTACTTACCAATCCCATTTTTTCTGCCTTTTCATTGGGATTGGTTCTTGTTTGTATATCCTTATTCCATATTCTATCTAACTCCTATTTTGTAGCTGCTGCACAGCTCCTTATTTACGTGGGAGCTGTAAATGTCTTAATCATATTTGCTGTGATGTTCATGAATGGTTCAGAATATTACAATGATTTCTATCTTTGGACCGTTGGAGATGGGGTCACTTCACTGGTTTGTACAAGTATTCTTTTTTCACTAATTACTACTATTTCAGATACGTCATGGTATGGGATTATTTGGACTACAGGATCAAACCAGATTATAGAGCAGGACCTGATAAGTAATGTTCAACAAATTGGGATTCATTTATCAACAGATTTTTATCTTCCATTTGAACTCATTTCTATAATTCTTTTAGTTGCCTTGATAGGTGCAATTGCTATGGCTCGTCAGTAATAAATACTTAGAATTAGAAATGAATTAGAAATCCAAAATAAAATTAAAATAAATTTAAAATAAAAATAAATAAGGCCTTGTTCTGTCTTCTTGTATTGTTATTACATCCATTTTGCTTCAATTCAATTTATATATTTATTGTTCATATATTAAATTAAAAAGGGTTTTGTTTTAGTTCGATCCATTACCAATACCTTCCTTTGTTCCGTACTTGTTTTATATTCGAGTCAATCAGTGAAATTGTTGTTCATATTGAAATGAATCGAGATTGATGAGGAGTTGGTCAATGATGCTCGAGCATGTACTTATTTTGAGTGCCTATTTATTTTCTATTGGTATTTATGGATTGATCACAAGTCGAAATATGGTTAGAGCACTTATGTGTCTTGAGCTTATACTGAATGCGGTTAATATGAATCTCGTAACGTTTTCTGATTTATTTGATAGTCGACAATTAAAAGGAGACATTTTCTCGATCTTTGTTATAGCTATTGCAGCCGCTGAAGCAGCTATTGGGCCAGCTATTGTTTCGTCGATCCATCGTAACAGAAAATCAACTCGTATCAATCAATCGAACTTGTTGAATAAATAGTCATAATGATATAAAAAAAGACAGATATATATAATATTATATTCACCAATTAAAATTAGCATATATGACTCGTATGACCATGTTTGCTGAAACGTAAGAAATCAAAGTATCTTGGTCCTCTTTCCTAAACAGATCCAGAGGTAAATTGATTCTAAAAAAAAATCAATTCTGGTAAACTACTGATTCATCTGGTATCTACAATATATGATTCATTTACTACCGATTTTACCAGATCGAAAATTGATAACGTTCAAAAAATTGATAGACACAATGTCACATTCAGTAAAGATTTATGATACATGTATAGGATGTACTCAATGTGTACGAGCCTGCCCCACAGATGTATTGGAAATGATACCTTGGGACGGATGTAAAGCTAAGCAAATTGCTCCTGCTCCAAGAACAGAAGACTGTGTAGGTTGTAAGAGATGTGAATCCGCTTGTCCAACAGATTTCTTGAGTGTCCGGGTTTATTTATGGCATGAGACAACTCGCAGCATGGGTCTAGCTTATTGATACGTTCCGTAAAACTCTACTTGAATCCATTTGATTCTTCTTTACCGACAAAAACCCGTACTCGAGAAAATATATTATTTCGAGCGCGGGTTTTTATGGTCAAAGTCTATCTTGTCTTTACCACGAGTTATTTTCCTTGGTTAACAATAATTGTTGTTTTTCCAATATCCGCGGGTTCATCAATTTTCTTTCTCCCTCATAGAGGAAATAAGGTGGTGAGATGGTATACTATATGCATCTGCTTGTTAGAACTCCTTCTAACGACCTATGCATTCTGTTATCATTTCCAATTGGACGATCCATTAATCCAATTGGAGGAGGATTATAAATGGATAAATATTTTGTATTTTCACTGGAGACTCGGGATCGATGGACTTTCCATCGGACCCATTTTACTGACGGGATTCATCACTACTTTAGCTACTTTAGCGGCTTGGCCAGTTACTAGAGATTCGCGATTGTTCCATTTCCTGATGTTAGCAATGTACAGCGGTCAAATAGGATCATTTTCTTCTCGAGACCTTTTACTTTTTTTCATCATGTGGGAGTTAGAATTAATTCCTGTTTACCTACTTTTATCCATGTGGGGAGGTAAGAAACGTCTGTACTCAGCTACAAAGTTCATTTTGTACACTGCGGGGGGTTCCATTTTTCTCTTAATGGGAGTTCCAGGTATGGGTTTATATGGTTCCAATGAACCAACATTAAATTTTGAAACATCAGCTAATCGATCGTATCCCGCGGCATTGGAAATAATATTCTATTTTGGCTTCTTTATTGCTTATGCTGTCAAATCACCGATTATACCCCTACATACATGGTTACCAGATACCCATGGAGAAGCACATTACAGTACATGTATGCTTCTAGCTGGAATTTTATTAAAAATGGGAGCATATGGATTGGTTCGGATCAATATGGAATTATTACCCCATGCTCATTCTATATTTTCTCCCTGGTTGATGATAGTCGGAACGATTCAAATAATCTATGCAGCTTCAACTTCTCCCGGTCAACGCAATTTAAAAAAGCGAATAGCCTATTCCTCCGTATCTCATATGGGTTTCACAATTATCGGAATTGCTTCCATAACTGATATGGGACTCAATGGAGCCATTTTACAAATCATTTCTCATGGATTTATTGGTGCTGCACTCTTTTTCTTGGCAGGAACGAGTTACGATAGAATACGTCTTGTTTATCTCGATGAAATGGGAGGAATAGCTACCCCAATGCCAAAAATATTTACCATGTTAAGTAGCTTCTCGATGGCTTCGCTTGCACTGCCAGGAATGAGTGGTTTTGTTGCAGAATTGGTAGTCTTTTTTGGAATAATTACCAGCCCAAAATACCTTTTAATGCCAAAAATACTAATTACTTTTGTAATGGCAATTGGAATGATATTAACTCCTATTTATTCATTATCTATGTTACGCCAGATGTTCTATGGATACAAACTATTCAATGTTACAAACTCCTACTTTGTGGATTCTGGACCGCGAGAACTATTTGTTTCGATCTGTATCTTTCTACCCGTAATAGGTATCGGTATTTATCCCGATTTCGTTCTCTCACTATCAGTTGAGAAGGTAGAAGCTATTCTATCTAATTACTTTCATAAATAGTTTTCATAAATAAGAAATAAAGTCAAATAATCCTGTGATTTACAAAATCGGTCGCTGTACACTGAAAAAAAAAAAATGAAGTGAATTGGAATTGTAATCAGATACATCTGGAGTTTTTGAGAACCATTTGAATTACTACTTGATTCAAATGGTTCTCAAAAACTCACACTAATTTTCGTTATATATTGGAGATTGATGTTCCCATGTATTCTTCAAGTCCCTTCTTCAATTCGCTGTTAATGTGAATGAACCATAACTATGTAGTCCTATTCCTAATAGATTGACCCCAAAATAGCATATCCAAATTATAAGAAATCCGATAGAAGCTACAATTGCCGAATTAACACCTTGCAAACTTTGATTTGTTCTAGTATGTAAATAAATCGCGAATATGGTCCAAGTAATAAATGCCCAAGTTTCCTTGGGGTCCCAATTCCAATAAGACCCCCATGCCTCATTAGCCCATACTGCTCCCGAAAGAATACCTATGGTTGAAAAGATAAACCCTAGACTAATGACACGATAACTCCAATGATCCAATCGCCGAGTCAATCGATACCTGTGATAATTTCTAAATGAAGGAAAAGAAGTGTTTTGTAAAACACTTCTTTTCTCATTCAAGTATTGGATCTCACCAAAGGAAAATGTCCCAATTAATAAATGATTGGTTTTAACAACAATATCTGTGTTTTTTCGAAATGTGATGACTAGAAAAGCTACTGATAATAACGCTCCACATAAAAGAGCTGCATAGCTCAATAACATCATACTTACGTGCATCATTAACCACTGGGATTGTAGGGCGGGTACTAATATTGCGGATTGATGCATTTCAGTTAAAAGACCTGAAGTGGCAAAGCCTTGGGTAAAAATAGCACTTGGCCCAGTTATTGCGCTTAAATTATTTTTATGGTTCCCCACTTTAGGAACCATATGAATAATGGAGAAACTCCATGAAAGGAACATTAATGATTCATATAAATCACTTAACGGGAAATGTCTCAAATAAATCCAACGAGTTATTAATAATCCTGTTATACAGAAAAAAGTAGCTATAATGCCTTTTTCTGATGAATCACATATTCCTACGATTTGATGGACTAATAAATCCATCAAATGAATCGTAATAACAATTGAAATGATCGAAAAAGATATGTGAGTTAATATATGTTCTAAAGTCGCAAATATCATAAAAAATTATTTTGTAAAAAAAAAAGGGGGGGGTGTGTGTTCCTCAATTATGGAATGGAAATAAGGAAAGGAATTGAATTCCTTATAAGATAGGATTTATCTTGCCCCTTTTAGGGGATGCCGCCACTCGGATTCGAACCGAGATGCTCTAGCACTGCTTCCTAAGAGCAGCGTGTCTACCGATTTCACCATGGCGGCTTGATCGAAATAATAATAGCCCATACTATGTTCAATCGTCGAGATTGATGGATTCAATCCAATCGATCTTAGGAAAGATTAGAATCGATGAATCAAAAAACTCGTTCAAATAAATATTTGAACGTTCAATAATACTTAACTTAGTATAGTGGTATGGTGTCAGTTTTAACAATCATTTTCACGGAGTATAAGTCCCCCTGGACCAGTTGGAACTAGAGGGTTATGTCCTCAGTCGAGGTATACAACTAAAAATTGTCCTTTTTTTTCTATCTCATTTTTTTTTTATGATTCATTTCTCATTTATCTCATTTCATGGATCCGACATAAAAATGAGATTTTTGTTATTGTGAAAGCGAATTGATGGGGAAAGTTACAATCCCCATCTCGCAAATTATAAAAATCTAATAGAATACCATTCTAGAATACTATAAGGAATGAAAAGTGAAACCTTTATCTTCTATCTAATGACTTCTTTTTTTTTTTTTCAAACAAAACAAAACGGAAATCAATCGTTTTTAGAACTCAATTAGACAGGCGAATTATTATTCTACATACCACAACATCCAGTTCTATCTCATATTGATGAGTTCCAAAATTCGTTAATGTAAAATGTAAATTATTCATCTTCTAAATCATCCAATTCATCGAGTCATGTCGATTCATTCAGATTATTCCGCGGCTTTATTACTTGTTTGTTGCACAAAAAAACTTTTTGAATGCCCGGTAGAAATAGATTTAGCTAAGGATAAAGCTTTTATCGCGGCCCAATATCCCTTTCTCTTCCAAATATTTTTGCGAATACGCTTTTTTGACATAGAAGTACGTTTCTTTGGAACTGCCATTTTAAAAGAAAGAGGTTTCTCATTTTTATAGTTGGATGTGAAAGACATGTATTGTATTGTTCAAAATAAATCGTTCTTTCTATCCATTATCTATATCTATTCCATAGTGGATACTTCCTTCATAACATAAAAAATACAGATATGTGCGCATCACATATAGTATAACTAGGGATGAAAAAAAAAAAAGGGTTCCAATTTATATCTCAGTCTATTTATATATCGTCATGTTACATTTAATAAATCAAATCAAAAAACTTAAGAACCCATACATTTTACCCTTACCTAATTTAAGAAAACAATAATATAAAATTTTTTCGATTAATTGATCAAACTCGAGAATGGAGTACCCATAATTTAAATTCAAATGAGATCATGTAGTTAATCTCTTAAACGATACATTACTTGATAAAGGTCATTTTAGTAATTTATTATTTCAGCTCTATGCGAAATGACGAGTATCGTAGGATTTTCCATAAAATATGTTTGTTTTATTTGACTAGAAGCCAATCAATCAGTTCCAGAATGAATTAGTCAATGACTCCAAATAAACTAACTAAAATAACTAGGTGTTATTTTATTAGGTCGAGTTATTGGTGGATCCTATAATTCATATCAGAATCAAGTACTATTTTGGTGTAATTCTTTTTCCTTATTACTATATGGATATAAATCACCGTAATAGTGGAATGATTGAAAATCTCATATTCTGTATCTCAATAAATATCTTAGTTAATCACTAGGTAGTCATTTTTAAGCAGTAACTTGGTTATTTGAACAATTGTAACTTCTTGATTTGAATTTTTCAAATATCTGGGAAAGAATCAGAATAATGAAGAATTCAAAATAATATTTGAGTTTTTATATCTTGATTTTTTTATTTATTTGATTATTGCTCTTTACAAAAAAGATAAGAGCTGGTGAATCGGAAAAATTAATAAGAATAAAAAAAAAAAGTTTGATTTGATTATGCAACCCATATATCAATATGCATGGATCATACCTTTCGTTCCACTTCCAGTTACTATGTCAATAGGATTGGGACTTCTGCTTGTTCCGACCGCAACAAAAAATCTTCGTCGTATGTGGGCTTTTCCCAGTGTTTCATTGCTAAGTATAGTTATGGTTTTTTCGGCCGATCTGTCTGTTCAACAAATAGATGGCAGTTCCATCTATCAATATCTATGGTCTTGGACCATCAATAATGATTTTTCCTTAGAGTTCGGACACTTGATCGACCCACTTACTTCTATTATGTCAATACTAATCACTACTGTCGGAATCATGGTTCTTATTTATAGTGACAAGTATATGTCTCATGATCAAGGATATTTGAGATTTTTTGCTTATATGAGTTTTTCCAATACTTCCATGTTGGGATTAGTTACTAGTTCCAATTTGATACAAATTTATATTTTTTGGGAACTCGTGGGAATGTGTTCGTATCTATTAATAGGTTTTTGGTTCACACGACCAATCGCAGCAAATGCCTGTCAAAAAGCATTTGTAACTAATCGTGTAGGGGATTTTGGTTTATTATTAGGAATCTTAGGTCTTTATTGGATAACAGGTAGTTTCGAATTTCGGGATTTGTTCGAAATCTTCAATAACTTGATGCATAATAATGGAGTTAATTCTTTATTTGCTACTCTGTGTGCTTCCCTATTATTCGCTGGTGCAATTGCTAAATCTGCGCAATTTCCCCTTCATGTATGGTTACCTGATGCCATGGAGGGACCCACCCCTATTTCGGCTCTTATACATGCTGCTACTATGGTAGCAGCGGGAATTTTTCTTGTCGCTCGACTTATGCCTCTTTTCACAGTTATACCTTACATAATGAATCTCATTTCTTTGATAGGTATAATAACGGTACTATTAGGAGCTACTTTGGCTCTTGCTCAAAGAGACATTAAGAGAAGCTTAGCTTATTCAACAATGTCTCAATTGGGTTATATTATGTTAGCTCCAGGGATGGGTTCTTATCGAGCTGCTTTATTCCATTTAATTTCTCATGCCTATTCGAAAGCATTATTGTTTTTGGGCACCGGATCCATTATTCATTCAATGGAACCCATTGTTGGATATTCTCCAGATAAGAGTCAGAACATGGTTCTTATGGGTGGTTTAAGAAAATATGTACCAATTACCAAAATGACTTTTTTATTAGGTACACTTTCTCTTTGTGGTATTCCACCTCTTGCTTGTTTTTGGTCCAAAGATGAAATTCTTAATGATAGTTGGTTGTATTCACCGATTTTCGCGATAATAGCTTGTGCTACGGCGGGATTAACTGCATTTTATATGTTT